>NC_070639.1:5030000-5330000 GCF_947347685.1 Pleuronectes platessa
TCCTTTGACTCTGTTTAAACAAGGTCAACACAAAAAGGTTTGATTGTAAACTGATATCGGTATGAATTCATGTTATTCTCCTCGTCAAAAGAAACAATCCAAATTACCTGCAGAAAGCCCTTGATGGACGCTTCAACTGCATCGTCAGACTGGTGAGACAGCAAGATGCCAACTTTAATGCCAATTTATTTGTGTAACATTCTGTGACCAAATGTATAGATAACTTTTTGTAGATTGTAAAAATAGATAACCCATTTATTACAAAAAAACTACACTAGAATTATCGCACTGCGTTGTATGACTCCGCTAACCAGAGCAGTGTCCGTCTACATATTTCTACATATTTTCTCTCATATAAATGACACTGTATCTCTTGACAACTGAAACCATAAGATGAGGTCAGTGTGGCCTTGACCTTTTTACTTTAAGACAAATACAAAGTTAGACAATCCGAAAACATGCAGTTATGCCTCCGGCGACTCGCTATTGCAGAGGCATTAAAACCGTAGTGTAGTAGATTGGATTTTATTGGTGTTACATTGGACATCTTGTATGGGTACACCAAAAAATATATTTGGTTTCACATTCTAGATGGCAATAAGCAGAGTCATCAACTCAGGAAAAATATTTCTGTAGAAAAGAAAGCCTTGTATGTGTGTATGTATACATACACACAAACGCACAATTGAGACGTTTTTGTCTTTTATCATATATTCTCAGGCAGTACTGATGCATTTACTGAGAGGGGACGTGAGGGCCTACTCTGCGTGCTCAGAGTTCAAGCCCAGCAGGCTGCAGCGGGCCTGACATATTCTGGAACAGCAGCACAGTCTTTGGATGACTCCTCTGAAGATGAAAACATGGCGAGGTACTTCTCCACTGATGAAGAACTGAGGGCTGTGATTAGCTACACTCTCTTGCTACAATGCTACTCATGCTACTCCCTGGCAGCCTTAGGAAGGCATTAGCTTGCTGTGTGGTAGCTGTTAGCTTCAGCATTTTTAGTTTTTAGTGGCCTGTCTGACGTTTATGTTAAAAAAAAATCAGAGGGAACCATCTTCATAATTTAACACTATGGTTTGTTTGTGTCCTTCAGTTCTTCTCAAGAGAAGCAGTACAGGTGTGCCTCAGCTCCACGGTCCCTCCTGCAGCCTCCGCTCCTGATGCTAACCTCATGTCTCCATCACACCAAGCAGCAGACCTGGATTGACAGACCTTTCTCCAGAGCTGCCCCCTCCCTCTGAAACCCCCCTCTCCAAAACACTATTTGTGTAGTTTTTAAAGTATTTTTTGCATGAGAATTGTTGATCATAACATTTCCAGCAGATGCCTTAATATAATGTTTGTGCACAATAAATGACATTGATCATAACATAATGGTATTTCCTTGCACTTCTACACCATGATATTGTCAGATAAGATGCTGATTACATTAAAGCAGTGAATGCTCTGCTTTAAGCAACATAAACACACAATGATTCAATGGATCTGAAGTAGAATGGGCACATTACATTCTGTAGAGAATGCCTCAGTTATGGAAGTCAGAAAATAACTTTCTTTATCTGAGGTTCCAGTCATTTATAGTCACAGCAAAGCACACAGGTCTGGTTGTCTAAGTGGCGCCCATATCATATTGTTTAAGATGTGTAACATCAAGTTTGTGTTTCAGTGCAAAATTAGTCATTAGTCAAGAGTTCACCTTCTTCTTTACACTAAAATTAGGTGACCCAGATGTTTCACAATGCAATCTGATAAGGTCTTATGAGAAACATTCTTAACATTAAAGAAATCAACACAGAGGATAGCAATATCTGTTTGACTTTAATCCGTAGCTGATAATCAGCGGCCTGACTTATTCAAACACATTAATACTACAATGAATAAGGCAGGGGTTTTCCATCAGAAATCATTTCTGGGACATTAATTTAAAAGATCTCCAGTTTAAGCAAATGTATTCTAAAATTGGTTTATATCCAAGTGTGAGGCTGTCCTGGCACATGGAAATAAGATATATATATATTGTTTGTATTAGCTTTCCCTCAGTTTAGTACTTGCACTTCTTGAAAAGCTCTATATAAATAAGATGTATTAATGTTTATACATTGCCCTCTAGTATATGTTTTCCTAAAAGTCACTGTAGATACAGAAATAACAGTATGGTTCAGGTGACAGTAAGTGGAAGCTGAAGGTAATTTCCATGTGCTCAAGAGAAACATAACGTGACGATATAGTTGATTTCTGATAGAAGGCCCTGCCTCATTCATTGTAGTATTAATGTGTTTGAATAAGTCAGGCTGCCGATTACCAGCTACTGATTAAAGTCAAACAGATATTGCTATCCTCTGTGTTGATTTCTTTAATGTTAAGAATGTTTCTCATAAGACCTTATCAGATTGCATTGTGAAACATCTGGGTCACCTAATTTTAGTGTAAAGAAGAAGGTGAACTCTTGACTAATGACTAATTTTGCACTGAAACACAAACTTGATGTTACACATCTTAAACAATATGATATGGGCGCCACTTAGACAACCAGACCTGTGTGCTTTGCTGTGACTATAAATGACTGGAACCTCAGATAAAGAAAGTTATTTTCTGACTTCCATAACTGAGGCATTCTCTACAGAATGTAATGTGCCCATTCTACTTCAGATCCATTGAATCATTGTGTGTTTATGTTGCTTAAAGCAGAGCATTCACTGCTTTAATGTAATCAGCATCTTATCTGACAATATCATGGTGTAGAAGTGCAAGGAAATACCATTATGTTATGATCAATGTCATTTATTGTGCACAAACATTATATTAAGGCATCTGCTGGAAATGTTATGATCAACAATTCTCATGCAAAAAATACTTTAAAAACTACACAAATAGTGTTTTGGAGAGGGGGGTTTCAGAGGGAGGGGGCAGCTCTGGAGAAAGGTCTGTCAATCCAGGTCTGCTGCTTGGTGTGATGGAGACATGAGGTTAGCATCAGGAGCGGAGGCTGCAGGAGGGACCGTGGAGCTGAGGCACACCTGTACTGCTTCTCTTGAGAAGAACTGAAGGACACAAACAAACCATAGTGTTAAATTATGAAGATGGTTCCCTCTGATTTTTTTTTAACATAAACGTCAGACAGGCCACTAAAAACTAAAAATGCTGAAGCTAACAGCTACCACACAGCAAGCTAATGCCTTCCTAAGGCTGCCAGGGAGTAGCATGAGTAGCATTGTAGCAAGAGAGTGTAGCTAATCACAGCCCTCAGTTCTTCATCAGTGGAGAAGTACCTCGCCATGTTTTCATCTTCAGAGGAGTCATCCAAAGACTGTGCTGCTGTTCCAGAATATGTCAGGCCCGCTGCAGCCTGCTGGGCTTGAACTCTGAGCACGCAGAGTAGGCCCTCACGTCCCCTCTCAGTAAATGCATCAGTACTGCCTGAGAATATATGATAAAAGACAAAAACGTCTCAATTGTGCGTTTGTGTGTATGTATACATACACACATACAAGGCTTTCTTTTCTACAGAAATATTTTTCCTGAGTTGATGACTCTGCTTATTGCCATCTAGAATGTGAAACCAAATATATTTTTTGGTGTACCCATACAAGATGTCCAATGTAACACCAATAAAATCCAATCTACTACACTACGGTTTTAATGCCTCTGCAATAGCGAGTCGCCGGAGGCATAACTGCATGTTTTCGGATTGTCTAACTTTGTATTTGTCTTAAAGTAAAAAGGTCAAGGCCACACTGACCTCATCTTATGGTTTCAGTTGTCAAGAGATACAGTGTCATTTATATGAGAGAAAATATGTAGAAATATGTAGACGGACACTGCTCTGGTTAGCGGAGTCATACAACGCAGTGCGATAATTCTAGTGTAGTTTTTTTGTAATAAATGGGTTATCTATTTTTACAATCTACAAAAAGTTATCTATACATTTGGTCACAGAATGTTACACAAATAAATTGGCATTAAAGTTGGCATCTTGCTGTCTCACCAGTCTGACGATGCAGTTGAAGCGTCCATCAAGGGCTTTCTGCAGGTAATTTGGATTGTTTCTTTTGACGAGGAGAATAACATGAATTCATACCGATATCAGTTTACAATCAAACCTTTTTGTGTTGACCTTGTTTAAACAGAGTCAAAGGACATTGTACAACAATGACACATATTTTTCCACAGTACCTGTCATTCACTACTGAACTTCTGACACCCATTACTGGACTGTGTCTTCCTGTAGAGTGGTGATGTTCTCAACGTTCTTTTCACAGTCTGTCAAAACAAAATTAGAGTTACAAATGTTAATGCCCCACAACCCATTGCAGATACGGTTGTATTTGCACACCACATCGGATCAAAACAAAACTGCAGTCTGTGAAACAAGCAGTTTTGGTAGATATAAGGGAAATGCTAATATTTCTACATGAAACATATTCAGTCCCTTAAGCAAAATAACAATGATGGCAGGCCGCAACCTCGATGCCTTCGTCTGCTTTGCTTACAGACTAGTTTGCGGAGTCTCGTGCTGCCGCCCACTGACCGATACATCATCGCTCTTTTCTGAAACTAATGAAGGCAAATTCACACATGTAGACAGAAATAAACAGTATAAATTAAAAGGTGTAAATATTGCTAACATTATGTTTGATGGGGGTCATCATTATACATAACAGAGGAAAACTTTGCACATGTATTCCTTAAATTTACTTGCCTTCCTGTGGAAAAAGTTGTTTTCCTAGTTAAACAATCACAGCAGGGAAGCATGATTGATCAAAATTCTTTCAGTGTGATATTAACTTGTATTTCAGCAAGTGTACTTTGGGGATTTAATAAAAATGTATATTTGGCAAATTATATAAAATGTTTTTTCTGGTATGTAACTTAAAAGTACCTCTTTAATGGTAGGATCATTTCTCTCCCTCATCTTCCTCGTGGTACGTGGATGATGGTAGTGGGCTCAACCCGGCTTCTCTTTCTCTCCAGGCTGCCCTTCCTGCTCTTCATCAAGCAAAACAAACTGTTTGGTCCAAGTTGTTGACGTTAATGAAACTCCTGTAGCTTCACTTGGATCCTCCTTGATTAAAAAACAGAACATAGCAATTGTTTTATAAAATGAATCGCAACTCCATAACATGGAAACATTATTGTCATAGTGCATACTATACATTAAACCAAATTGACCTGATATTGTGGAGTAATGGTAGACAAATACACTCCTTATTAATCTAAAGCATTCATAAATCAAATTCATGTTTATATTTATATTGTAGCGTCCCTCAATGATGAGCTAAGCGTCTTGAACTGGTTTCAACAACCATGTATTCACCTCCCAGGTAGCACAGGCTACCGTGGGCTGAAGCATGTGGCTAACAATGGCGTATTAGCTGATGAACAGCGTCCATAGTGTGGATTGACGGACTCTCTCCGCACTCGGACTGTAAACCTAGATCGTAACGATCTTTAAAAACAATAAACTACTTACCTGACAGAAGGAAGATGACATCGTGGTCTTCCAAGCGCGCCGTGTTTATGACGCAGCCCCGAGTTAAAGGGCTGGTTGTTTACAAATAGGGTTTTTACGACAGCCACACGTCATGTCCGCTCGCGCACTCGGGCCGCTCGCGCACTCGGGCCGCTCGCGCACTCGGGCCGCTCGCGCACTCGGGCCGCTCGCGCACTCGGGCCGCTCGCGCACTCGGGCCGCTCGCGCACTCGGGCCGCTCGCGCACTCGGGCCGCTCGCGCACTCGGGCCGCTCGGCTCGCGCCGCTCGGGCCGCTCGGCTCGCGGACTCGGGCCGGTCGCGCACTCGGGCCGGCCTCGGTATAAACAGACTCGCATGATCCTTCTCATTAGAGATGTAATCTAGCCTCAAATATTACTATTATATAACATGAATAACATTCACGATCACTGAAGGACACCACGCAGGGACTGTGATTTAAACACCAAGCTGCGCCCGTGGTGCCATGGCAACCATCATAGCAACGATAAAAACATGCGTGATAACTATTAAAATATTTATCATAAGCACGAACTGGCTGAAGACTGTGGAAGCAAAGACCACATTTCTCGCTAGAAATGGTGTCAGAATGTATTTTTATGCCCAAACTAAGTTACAAAATTATATTTTTATCTGAAAAAACAAGGAATCTCCGCCATTTTTTCCTCTCCGCAGACGGGAGCTTGAGAGTCACGTGACGTGAGAACACGCCAATGCAAAACAATGGGAGGACTAAATGTTACCATCTCACAATCTGAGAGGCCAGATTGTGAGATGGTAACGTCGGTCCAAGTGGACCAACGTTGCCATTGAACATTTTCTGATGAGACTGGGTTGGAAGTAAACACAAGAGACATAAGGTTTAACCTTCAAAGTAAAACAGGATAATATAATTTCAAATTCCAAACAAACGAAAATCCCAAAACCAGTCCAAAGCACAGATTATAAAGTGAAGTCCAAAAGTGAAGCCAAACCAACTGATTGCTGGCTGCATGTAAATCCTGTCTACTCCATGTAAGTAAAGTAAAAGTACAGATCAGATATAATTTAGGTAGTTCGTATAACACTGATGTTTAATCAATAGATACATTTTCCAGTAAATTTGATCTTAATTAATTAATTGATGCTATGAAAACAGGACGCAAATCTGCTGATTGCTAGTGCTCAGACTCTGGCTCTAAATGGACAATGCACGAGATTGCAGGATTCATCAGGAGGAAGTGGAGACGTGTCGTCCATATACAGTCTATGGTGCAAAGAACCATCCATCTATTATCTATACCACTTTACGTTTGTGGGTCAAGGTGGGAGCTGAAGTCAATCCCAGCTGACATAAAAATTAAAAAGTTAAAAAAAGTTCTAAAAATCATGGCAGCCTCCATAGAGATGATCTGCACCAGACGTTAACATAAAAGGCTCATTCTAGAGTAAGGAAAACAAAAATTCAGGAGATTATTTTTAATATTTATATTAAATTTCTGCCAATAGATCCCTTTTACCTAAATCTTACCCACTGGACCTTTGAAAAATATCCCAGCATTCAGCCAAGCACCGTCAACCCTGGATGTCCCATAATGCAACTCAAGAGAGTCTTTTGTTGGGTCCTCTCTTCGTACATCTTCTTCTATCAGTTAAAAAGGTCACATGAGTCATATTGTCAGATTTCCACAGAGGACGGTGATATAACGGCCGCCACAGGCTGGGTTATATGAGCCGGTTATTTGTAATTCTATTACAGAACTTTCTCTTTTTCTCTTGAGAAACCAGATATCTGTTACTCTTGCGTTCACGCTGCATTCTCAGCAATGAGTTTAAAGTCATCAGAAGGGTAGTGAGGTAGTGATCGTCCCATTTCCAAATGGTGTGAATACTTTTTCCAACTCTGATGTGCTTTGAGGCCAGAATGGGGGGGAAAAAATGGACTCTGTAAGCAAAAGGTTTGCTATCTATCTTTTAAGACCATTTAAACCACACACTGGGCGGCTGTGGCTGAGGGATAGAGCGGTCGTCCTCCAACCTGAAGGTCGGCAGCTCGATCCCCGGTCTGACCAATCTGCATGCCGAAGTGTCCTTGGACAAGATGCTGAACCCCTGAATTGCCCCTGGTAGAACAAGCAAGTGCTGCTTATAGATGCACTGTGCGAATGGGTGAATGTAAAACTGTACAGTGAGCTTGGAGTGGTCATCAAGACTAGAAAAGAGCTATATAAATACCAAACCATTTACACTGAAACCTTTTTATAATATTTATATGAAATTGAAGACCAAAGAAATTGAATCAGGTGTGACATACTTATATAACGATTTAAAACATTCGTATTGTTATCATAGTCAGCCTGATATATGTTTTATCTATGGGGGCTCTGTGGTCTCCAATGAGGGGTGTGTCAGTGTGCAAACACATAGAACACCCACCTTTAGCTGCCTACTGTATGTCAACGTCACATATCTCTAATGGCTACTGAGCTGGACCAACGTGTGTGCAAAGTCAAAACAATGTTTCTAATGTCTCCAGGATTCATACTCAAACACCGAAAGAGTCTGGAGGAGCCGCAGGAGTGTTTCAGTGTTGTTTGTTGATTAGTCTCTGTAGTTTAGTTTGGCTTTCGCCTTCAGTAAAAGGTTTTTTTACTGAAGCTGGGAATCAGGTGCTTCATCAGGTCGTCCCGACAGTGTGTCGGTAACTGTTACTGCTCGTCTAAGCAGGCTCCAAAGATTTGTTTCCTCAAAGGGAAAGTCGAGCAGCAGGTTGGACTGAGATTTCATCCGAACTAAAAACTGATACATCTTCCCTTTTCATTTAATGCTTATTTACTTAATTAAATTATCATTTTGTTTTCTTTTGTATTATATTGTACGACAGGGCTTTGTATGTGTGGAAACAAACAACACAACACATCAAATTATCCCTAGAAAATGATTTTGGTTTCATAAAAACAAACCTTTTTAAACTTTTTGATTTGATGAAAAACAACTCAATTACACTCATATCAACTCTGTGTGCCACCACACATGTAATGAAGTTATATACACACATGGGAAATGATCACACACGTCCTTACTATTGCTTTGTTGAGCCATCCAGCTGCTACACACACACACACACACACACACACACACACACACCGGGTGGTGCTTTCCTTTGACTCACACTGACTGAGCCGCAGTCATTGGTCACTGTGTGTAATGTAAAGCATCTGTCTCCCACCACATCTTCGACTTGATGCTGCACAAGCTGCTCGGCTGTTCGAGACCCCAAAGTGATGATGAAGTGACGCACCAACAAACAGTCATATAATGTGAGCCGATGTAAATCTCACATTTATAATCCCATTCTCTGGATAATTTGTTTGAATTGGTTACGGATCTGATGCTTTGATTCATAAGAACTCTGTTTGTGAAGCTTTAATAAGACATGAAGCTCCAAACATGCCAGTGTTAACTCTACTGTAAACACTCATATTAACACATTGCCCCTGCATCTCACACACTTGATTCAGCATCTGCAAACTTTGTACGATGTAAAAACGCATCTTTGGGTATTGTTTTGATTCTTGATGCATTCAATGAATTTCTGATTTTCCAAGTTACAATCACTTAATCGATTTTTGGATTTGGTTGCTGTTGCTTTTAAACAACCTCTGTGCAAGTGACTCTCTCGAGGGATGACACCCTGAATTTGTCTGTTGGTTGTTTTCCAGTCCGTCACGTAGGTCCAGTATTATGGACCTATCATAGGTCCAATAATGTAAGCACTGCTGCCCAACAGTAAGAGGGGTCCGTGCAGGCGCGGCGCGTCCCATTGGGCAAGTCGGGCAGTTGCCCAGGGCCTCGGTCACCAGGGGGCCTCGTCGTATTTATGATTTTTTTCTTTATTTTTCAAATATATCTCTCCTCATGTCCTCCTTCATTCAATATGAACCCAATAGCAAGACAGGCTTCATCGTACTTTCTTTTCAACTTGGTTTTTGAACACCGTGTCTTGTTTGTCACTGACCGGCTGCTTAACAGGAACGAGCTCTGATCTCACTCTGTGTCTCTGAGCGAATGTGAGAGGGCGGGGCCTGTGTGTGTGTGATGTCTGGGGACACACACGCACACACTCGCCCGCACAACACTGTACAGCAGACCTGGGCATTGTACGGCCCCCGGGCCGCATCCGGCCCTTTGGCTGTCTGTGACCGGCCCGCGTGATGTCAACGGAATATTAGGAATCACATGTAAATAAGTGAAATTCATGCAGAGAATACAACAACATTTCTTTTATTTTGAAGGTGCTTTTTTTTAACATTCACCTGACGTACATCCTGAATGCCGCGAGCGGATGATGTGTTGGCGAACGGAGTTAAGAAGAGATGTGAGTTACTAAAGTCCGCAAAAATGTCAGCCCACGTTAAGAGAAGAAAGATAGAGTTTTTAACGAGACGTGGACTGCTAAGTATTTATTTACTGAAGTCAAAGGGAAAGCCGTGTGCTTAGTTTGTGGAGAAAAGATCGCTGTTTTTAAGGATTGCAATTTGAACCGCCACTACGAGACAAAGCACGGAGAGACTTTTACGGACGAAACGTAACGAGAAGGATCGAGGACATCGGTCATGAAAAACCTGGAAGAGTCATGGAATTGTTAAATGTTTATTTTCCAGTCCTGGAAAAGTGCTTGAAAAAAATCCCAAAAGTTTTGGAGAAGTCATGGAGATTTGTTATATTCATATTTTCATGTCGTTCATTTACGCTGAGTTTTAATTAATTCAAATGCTTTTAAAAGAAATACGCTCAAAATATAAGTAGGCATACTATCTCATACTAATTGAAATGTTCAGTGGGGAAGCAGGTGAGATAATGCACTACGCCAGGGAAGTGTAGATTTAACCATGCTTGGCTACAAATGGAAAAGTACATGCCATGTGTTACAACAGACGTCAATCAAACTATTGTCTCACTCATTTGTGTAATTCAAGGTTTACTGTATGCTTTGAAATTCTCATTGTTAGCTTAAATACTAAATTTAGTCTATTTTGCATGTATACACTGAGATCTCACAAAATGTTTGGTCATGGAAAGTTGGTTCAAAGATATGGAAAGTCATGGAAAAGTCATGGAAATCCATGGGTTAAAAATGTGTATGAACCCTGTGTATTATACATCAGGAGGTGTTGTGTAAGTCAGTGATCAAAATGAATCATGTTACTGATGTTGTAACTAAATTAGTTAACTTTATCAGGGCAGGAGCTGAATCACAGACAGTTTGTTGCACTTTTGGAGGAGCATGAGACTGAACAAGGGGACATAGGCTCCCACACAGCTGTCAGATGGCTCAGTCTGGACAAAGTGCTTAAAACAGTATGGGACCTGAGAGCAGAGATTCAAGAGTTTTGTGAAAAGAAAGTCAAGGACAGCCCAGAGCTCTCAGATGCAGACTGGATGGAAGATGAGGTAAATAGAGAGAGAGAATTCTGCGTGGACAGATTAATTTGCTTTCACTGCCAACGATGCAACGATGCAGGTGTATGACAATTCACCATACATTGTCATACACCTGTATGCTTGATATGTGGCGAGGAATTAGCAAACAATATGAAATGTCATGTTGAAAGACATTTCCAGAGCGAGCACACAGCATCTGCTGAAAAGTACCAAGCTGGAGATGAGCAAAAAAAGCAGAGTTCTGTGTTTCATTTAATTCAAAGTAGGCCTACACATGTATTATGTTCTCCTCTTCATAAGAGTTTGGTGTTTTCCTTTTTTGTAACAGGTTAAAATAGCAGTTAAACAGTTTTTTTATTGTCGTTCTATAATTTAATAAATGCAACAAACTATAGTTTTTATATATATTGTATAACTATATATATAACTTTATAACCTGTTTTATCAAATATTTGTTTGGCTCCAGGCAGATTTAATTTGGGGGAAGAGGGGGAAAAATGTCTCTTTCGATGTAAAGGTTGACTACCCCTGGGTTAGTATGACACAAACACTAACTCACTCACTCACATGTCTCCCTTTCTCACACACTTATTTAATCACTTTCTCTCTCTTTCTCTTTCTCTCTCTCTCTCACACACATACACACACACATAGTCAAAATAGATTTTTTTTTTTTTTTTGGGGGGGGGGGGGCCTCAAAATTGTTCTTTGCCCAGGGCCTCCAATTAGCCAGAACCGCCCCTGGGTCCGTGTCGAAATCCCAGTTTGAATCCCGGTGTAACTCCGGGTATAGTCCGGACTGGGGGTATACTGTGGCCTTTTACTCCGTTGCTCCGTTGACTTTGTATGTTTTCAGTGTGTCAGGGAGGGTTTCCTCCAGGAACTCCAGCTTACTCTCACGTTCCAGAGAAATTAAGGTTAGTTTACACCCTGTCCAGAGTTTACACTGCCTTTCACCAGCTGGGACCTGGTTCCTAACCCCACTGTGACCCACAAAATTATAAGAAGGGTAATGCATGGATGGACCCTGGATTTCTCCGGATTCCAACATTGGATCATGCCACAGCTGCCTGTGAGAGGCCGGGGAAAAGCCAAATTTGAAAGTGGTGCTGCAATGTGACCTCAGCCGCTGCTCCTTCTCCAACAAAGACAATTGTAATTTGATCACAAATCATTGAGGAGCACTCGAGCGCCATCGACCATCCCAGCTGCGACACAGTGGGTCATTTTAAAAGTAAGGTCCGCTGGCAGGGCAAGCTGAGTTATGGGGTTAATAAGGGGGAGAGCATTGATGTGCCTCAACAACAAAGTGATGTTGACTCGCTCATTAATGCCAGAGCTTGATAAACAACCCAACGGAAAAAACACAATGAAAAATCACGAGTCCTGGTTTCTGTTAAAAGTCGACTCTGCAGAGGGGCTGCATTTCCAGCACCTTCCATCGACAAAGCACTTCTCTTCATCCCAATGGGGATCATTTAGAATAACAAACATCAGTTGTGACAGAGGATGTTATAGGATAAAACTGGTGTTATCTTGCTGTCAACAAAGAAAAGACCATGACTTCCATATCCGCTCTGTCACACTCAGTCCAAGCTTCTTCATTCCTTTACTCTGCAGAGAAGGTTCTTTTTTCGTCTGCATTTGTTTGGTGATCGATAGCAGGATTACACACATTTAACATTTTGAAATAAGGTTTTTTATTCATTGATGTCTCAGAGAATAATTTGGGGATTTTGATGAATAAAATCTGGTAAATTTAGTGGACTGATATTTATCGGCTTGTGCAATTTGGACCAGGTACAATTGCTATTCTATTTGCGATTGTAAATCAAAATGCTCAAAGATATATGGTTTAATATTCTAACTATTTTCCTGAGCACTTTTTTTTGATAACTTGCACAATTTGCACAGCTGGGGACTGTTTCCTGATGGGGATGAATACACATTAGGTGATTTGGCAAGGTTTTGCTGTCTGATGCAGTATGTTGAGCTAGGTCATAAATAAATGAGTGCTCAGGTTAATGAAGCAACAAGTCACCCGATTCAACAGAGTGGCTCAATGTGTTTTATCATTTTTTAGAACAACTGAGTTCTATGCTACAGAAGAATAGAATATATCACTCACTAAAACGTATCAATTAATTAACTATTGAACTTTAAGCAAAGAAAAGATACCCAAATGGGAAAACTAGACGCAGACGACTCATCTGATGCAGATCTCTCATTTACCTTGTGCCGCGGTATTCAGAACACTGTGTTTATTTGCTCAATCACACACAATCACACAGCAACACTTCTGTGACGCTGATGCTAAATCAAACACACACAAACAGGAGCAGCAATCAGGGACCATCCGACTTCAGACCATCGGAGAAAACATTCATGGTGATGAAGCAGCTGCTACAACAAACCAATCAACCCAAAAGGCTCTGCTGAAAATCACGGGACTGCACGACACTTTCCCATCATGCTCTATTGCTGGTGGGTGCGTCCCGGGGGGAAGCAGGCTCAGCCCATATAACCTATGTATATGACCACAGGGAGATGCACTGGGGTGGCTGGGAAGCAAATGGCCAATATTTGAGTGTATCACGTACCATATGGTCCTGAGACACTGCTACTATCACACATGCCTCAGAATGTGTCATTGGATTGGTTGGACTGAAAACAGAAAAGAAGGAATGGGAAGTGACTACAATGTCCCAAGCAGAAGACAGCTAATATGACCACGATGTAAACCACATCTTTTCTGGGAAGATGACGACCATCGTTTTCTAGCCCTCAGAGGATTTCTTCATAAAACCTTAACCTGACGTCACACACCTTCAAAAGGCCGGAGACAGTCCCCCAAAGGTTTTCTGAAGAAGTGTCTGGTTTTATCTTATTGCCCTGGGAAGTTAAATCTCCCCCCAAAAAAGACTTCCACTCATCCTGAAATATAGGAGGCAGTTCAGAGCTGAGAATGAAGAGCTAGCTGTAATGTGGCCTTTTTATCCGAACCTCTTGTACAGGGTGATATCTACAAGTGCCTCTGGAGGACTTAATGAAACACTTTACAGTTCACACACACCTAGACGTGTGTGACAGGAGACACTATGAGAACCTGACCAGAGAGCATCGCTGGTCAATAATTGTTCGCCGTGAGAAGCATCATAGTCCGTTTTCTTCCAATTGGCATCAAGACAAAGCTTTGATGTGGATCAAATGATGCCAAATGACATGTAATGTAATGTCATGGATCACGCCATCAAATCCTGAAAAATGAGAGCTACTTTATAAAAATGGTGGAGTTTCAGATGCGTTTTTTTTAACCATTATATTCCACCACCTATTGAGTCATGTTAAACCCATTGGGCAGGATTAATGGAAGAAGTGGGATTAATGAAGAGAGATGTTGTTAAAGACAGCCTGAGGGTGATGCTTCTCATTAAAGAGCCTACGTGGTTCCACCCAGTGCAAAATCACATCAGGTAGTGAGGGCTTCACATCAAATGAACAATTAGACAGCAGGTAAATTGCAGCTCCCAGTGCAGCAGAGTTATCTCAGCTTCGGCGTTTCTTGTATTATTATTTCATTGACACCACATAAATCTCTGTTTAAAAAAAAATCCTTTGAACAATAGGACAGCAGCTGTGTGAGGTAACATCCAGATACAAAATCTGGATGTAGAGAACTTAAATGTGGGTTCACCAGGAGACAGTTGTCAGAGGTGTGTGCTCCACTGAGTGACATTCTAGTTGCTTGGATATTTCCATCTGGATCAAAGTGGTGTATGGGCAAACAGACAAACTCACATCCCAACAGCTACATCCCTTGCATGGGAGTTTCACATTTACTGAAGTTGTAAAGGCATTTCCCGATTTCTCCAACCATCTAGATAGGATAAAATATGGTGTCCACTGTCCAAAGATTTTAACCTGTGTGGGACTAACCCTAATCCAAACGATGTTAGTTCAAATTTCTAAAACGTATCACAAAGGAAAATATCAATGCAGCATTGTGTATTAAAATATGAAATAAAAGAACATTTTAAATGACAAATACATTTCCTCATAAATATATGATCAAATTGCTGTGATGGGTAGACGAACAACACATGCTTTGTTTGTCATTACCACCACTACGCCTCATATTCTTCACTGAGCAGATTGGATCTGTGTTTCTATATCCTTTCCATAAGAGCCTTGGAATGGAGCAGGCCCATCTTTCAAAATAAGAAAGTGAATAAGAGGCTCTTCAGCTGCTTCTCTGTGGCTCAGTTATTCCCATTTCCTTTGTTTATGCGAAGGTCAATCAAACAAGATGGACTGTGATTACCAGAACTCCAAAAACACTGCGAGAATCAAGAGTCAGTCATCTTTGAGTTTATTGCTTTTTATATCTCTGCCACAAAACAGGGACACTCGCTCCAACCGTCTCCTGCTCAGCTCTCTGGAGTAAACAGTAGTGGATTTGATTGCATCACTTGTTATCACAGTCGAGCAAAATGAAATAAAACAATTGGCGGAAACTAGACGACATAAGTTCACTCTTAAAATAGAAAATAGAAAAACTAAAAACGTACACAGTGAATGAGCTTCAATTAAGTAGTCTTTTTCTATATTTTCTTTCTTATTGATGGAAAGTGCGAACCTTAACCGTCAGTCGATTTGCTTAGAAGAACCAAAACAGCCTGGAGAATTTGAAGAGCAGATACTGCAGCTATTAAATCACCTCATACTCTTATTGAGGTTAATTTATGCATGACCTCATATGACATCATAACATTTACATAAAAAAGACCTGGATCAACAGCAACTGCTGGGATATTAGAGAGATGAGACATGTTAACCTGATGCATTTAGAATTTCTCTCCACTTGGGAAATAAATAAAAAAACTCTATCCTGAAATCAAAGAAAACAGATTTTTCTTCTAAGTTTTGGTAATCCAATATGATATATATAATAATTAACATCCTATTAGCTCAATTTTGGTCTGCACCAACCTCCAAGACAGGAAGAAGGACAAAAGGCTTTTGAACTTACTAATTATTTTACGAAATCTAGAGACACACTCATTTTTATTTACCTACGTTTACCCAAAAATGTTAGGCAATGCTCCAAAACTTCTGGATACCCAACTAAGAGCTCTCTGAGGTTTGGACTTGGATGTGAAGATTCTTATAAAAACTAAACTCTTTAACTAATTTAATTTAACAACTTTTAAATAATGTCCTATTGGGTTATGCTGTATATATTTTTGGTTTACTCTTCTTTTAATATTTAATTTCACTTGTCTTTCCATTTTCATTATTATTATAAAGCAGGTCTTTTACTTTCTTGTTATATATCACTCTCATCATAATTAATTGGTGTAAAACCGGGCGTGAGTGACATGTCAGGTGTTGGTTTGTGGTGAGTGGCGGTCGGAGTCAAAGTCTCCGCTCTACCTGATCGCAGCAGTTAATCCCCGAACAGAACAACATACATTCTCCACATCACAACAGCTCTGTTACACTTAAATAAAACATCAGTCAGGTTTTGGTTCAACTGTCTGAAGCAAACACTCAGCAGCAGCAGCAGCAGAGGACAGCTGTCGTTTTTCATATGATAAGAGTGGTATGTGTCTTGACTTTACATTCATTCATAGTTTATTCACATCAGGGATAATCCACATGAATCCACATCTTTACGATGAATTGTTTTAGTCAAATGGCTCCTGTTAATGTGCAGCCCAGAGCAGGTTGTAATAAGAGGTGAGGACAGAATACATGAAAGCACATTTAGGATGTGTACAAATGGCCCAGAATGCCGCTGAGCCATAGACTGTGTATAAAGATGGATGACGAGTCTTCACGTCCTCCTGCTATCCAGCTATTTAATATGATGTAGATTAAAGACATTTTTTTAAGATGGAAGAGTCTCTTTTTTCTGTGTCCCTGCCTCTTCTGACAAGGTTCACTGGTTGTCCCTTGCACTTGATTTAAAAAGAAAAAAGCATTTGTAGTTACTGCTCCGGTCCTGTGGAACGCCCTTTTAATATCCACAGCCTCTGTAGACGCATTTCAAAAAGACTCATTTATTTAAACTGGCCTTTTGTTGGTTTGCTACCGTCTATTTCTCCAAATGTGAGGCATGTTTATTTCCTGCTTCTTTGTTTGTTAATTTGAACAATTGTTCTTTTGTGACGCACTTTATGACTTTGGTCCAGGAATGTTGGCAAACTAATTCAACTATCAGATCTCCAGTGGCTTTAACCAATTGGCTTTAACCAATCAGCATTCGACAATGGAGTAGGACTTTCCGTAAATCGGTTTTACCAGAGGCTTGGTTAAATCACAAGATGACTCAGGCTTTGGAGACATGTTTTCAGCAGAAACCGAACTGCTGGTCTTGAGTGCTCATATGATGTATGTAGCAGTCACAGAAGCACTTTGAGGATGAGCCTGGCTGACAGACCCTCTGTGGAGGAGGCTGCGTTCCAGGACTCTGGGGAAGGCTTCCCAGACTCTCTGCCAGAAATAACTGAGGGTGCTGAAGATTCCACTGTGCCGCCCCAGGCCGAGACGAGAGTCAAACTGAGATGCTAAAAGCACCATGTTGCTGTGTGGCCTCAGATGACTCACCTTGACCTCCTGACATATGGATGCTCTGGTTTCTTGTATACCTGCAGACAGAGGGATTTACAGGAGAATGAGCGCAAAACTGTGTGAGAATACCGTGTTTCTGTATGTGAGAAAAAAAGTTTTCATGAAATAATAAAGAGTAGACAGGTTATAATGAGAAATTACGTCTGACCTCCAGTATAACAAAAAAATCTACTTTTAAACTTGAAACAATGCTATTTAGATCAAGAAATAATTTCAACAATTTGATTCTAACACACCAGTGGTGCTCAGAGCTGAAATCTGTAAAGGTCTCAACTTTGCTCTTGTTTTCTTTGATTTCTCAGAGAATAATTGAGAGATATTGATTGAAAAAATCTGACATATTGAGATGACTGAAGAGTCTCTGGTGCTGAATGTAAGGGGACTGGTCCTCGGAAGAAGTATGTGCCATTTAAGTGTTGTTTCTCATAGTATTCTAAGACAGTGGTGTGAGGAAATTAATGGTCGTAATTTAGTGTCCAGCCCACGTGAAGGATCAGTACACTGTCAAATGTGCCAGAATCACATAAAGAAGGATTTAACCCACAGTTCTTTCTTTTACAAAAATGCCTTAACGTCATTGTTTAATAAAAAAATATATTGTAAAATCAGCGTCACATCACCTAAACCACACATGAGGTGAGCATTACTAATTTAATACTCTTACGATATTCAATGTATCGTCAGGGTTATCATCCATTTCCCTGTAAAGCTCACCGTCCAGTCATATCATCAATTATAAAAACCTGACGTCAGCGCTCAACCCATGTATTCCCAGTACAGAGTGTGTGTGTGTGTGTGTGCGTTGGAGTGGGTGTGATTGGTCACCTCTGCGTAAGAGAGGATGCTTTCCTGCGCTTACAGTTGTGCGCTTTTTAAACCGAGCAGAGGGCAGAGGTGTTCAGACCACACACACACAGCCGCCAGGGATCGAGACCCACGAGCGGAGTCGAGCAGAACCGAACCGAGCGGACCAGTGCGCACCAAGAGACACAGCCTCTCCAAACCGAAGCGCACAGATCCAGGGGAAGAGGAGCGAGTACGCAGAGTCATGACGCTGCCAACAGTGCGACAACTTTTTATTGTATGCTTATTCTGGTTTCTTGGATGTTGCAGCTCCACAGGTGAGTGATCATAATAATAGAAAAACGTGCTTTTAAAGTTCAAGAGCTCAACTACATCTATTAGTTGTAGTTTTTTTTCTTGTTTGTTTTTTACCTTAGATGGCATACCATAATGTATGATAAAAGTCAGTTAAAGTGAATCATTTAAGCTGGCACTGGAATAAAACAACTATTGGTTAGAAAAGGTAGTACAGTATTGAAAGTATTAATTATTTTTCTTTTTCTTTATACATATATATTAACTTATTCATGATATATTGTATTTTTTTAAGGGGATTATTTACGTTGTGTTTAAAATCTCTGTTTACAAAAATACCTGTAGCTGTAACTGGTGCAAAAACTACAATATTCTCCACAACATGAGGTGGAACTGAAGAGGAAGTATAAAATATATAAAACCACATACTCAAGTAATGCACACATACTGTATCTTAAAGGGAGTAAGCGAGTAATTGTTGTATTTAGTTACTTGCCCTGATGTCATATTTAGTTACTTGCCTTGATGTTAAGACTTCTATTACCAATACTTTTGCAGAAAGCCTCTTTATTGTAAATGTATTTTCTCCTCTCTGATTGAGAAGCAGACTCAGTGCTGGTCTGGTAAATAGATTCATATAGAACAATCCCTATGATGTCACTGTGCACCACAAACACAGTATTATGGCAAATCTTGCTACAATTCCTTATGATTGTAGATGCAATTACTTTTTTGGTGTAAAACAATTGAGATGCTGCATTGCCATAAATAATCTTCCCTGAATGGTTGAAAATATTCTCAATGCCTCTCACGTGCTCTTTGTCCAGATGCCAGCCCTTACGATCAGTGGGAAGACGACATCGAGTTCAGAAAGGTAATGAATTATCGACACCCTTCCTATTACATTTCAATATATGTCTCTCCTCTTTCTTCCCATTTCCAGGTCTGACGTTTGTGATAAATAGTTTTTGAGGTTGTCAGTAAAGAGAGGAATATAATTAAGTTAAAGAGGAGGTTAAGGGGCAGTCGGGAGAATTCAAAGTCTATTTCGCACTTGTCATCATGATTGAAAGAGGGTGAGGATGCATGTATACAGGAAACCCCCCCACTCTATGAAAAGGGTAGTAAGGCAACGGAAATGAAAGGCAAATTGACATGAAGTGGATTTTAGTGATAATAATAATAATAATAATAATAATAATAATAATAATAATAATATTTAGTGGGAGTGATTGTAGAGATGTAAATAAATAGTCTTGATGACCACTCAAAGCTCTTTACAGTACAGTTCTACATTCACCCACACATTCATACAGTGCATCTAATCGCAGCACTTTGTTATTCTATGGGGGGCCATTCGGGGCTCAGCATCTTGCCCATTGCAAATGGGTCAGACTGGGGATCGAACTGCCGACCCTCAGGTTGGAGGATGACCACTCTACCCCCTCAGCCAAAGCCGCCCCAGATGTAGTAATGCTGTATGAACTGTGTGCTGAGAGCAGATACAACTGCAAATACATTCAGTCCAAATGCCTAGTGCACCAACAGCTGTACTGGAGAAATGTGTTCAGGATTGTGTGGAATGTTTAATAAACCCAATTTCATTTTAAGTCTTAATTAGTGAAAATAAGTCATCGTCGTCTTCACCCCCCCCCCCCCCCCCCCCGGAAAGTGTATTGGTCACTGGTGAATCTGTGAAACAGTGCTGTTGTTGGTTCATCATCAATTGTGTTGGTGTCTGTAGGTGCGTGGCATCCAGGGTGGTGATCTGAATGACGTCTTGTGGAGAGACCAGGATGAGGTGGGTAAAACACACTAGGAAATCACCTTTAAGGTTCATCATACTAATAGTGTTTTAATATTTCAGTTTCACTAATATTAATAAAGTTACTGTAAATATGACACATGTAGCTGGTGCATGCAGTTGCTTGTTGTCAGCTTTCCCACAGCAATGAAGTTCCTCAATAAGCCAGCAATAAGATGATCTAAAAATGATATGTGGTAGTTTTTTGGTATGAATTACATATATATAAAATACATATGTAGATTCCATATTCACTATGGAGTGGTACAGGGATGTACGCTGGACTGGTTACACACTCGTGGTGTCTGTGGTGTTTCCCCATGTTCCTTCCATTATCAACTAGAAATGTTTTTCCCCACAGGAACAAGTTCAGAATGTTTTCAAAAGAGTAAGTTTTCCTTATTGTTTATTATCTATTCAACTGTATTTCTAATTTGCGAGATTTGTTCAGCAGCGGTTCAATGACTTTTCGATTTCTTATGTTTTTTTCCCTCAGTTTCTGTTTCATTACTCCAAAGCACTCGACTCTGTAGGAGCTGTACAGCACGAGGTGAGCGGTAAAAAACAAACCACTCTCGTCTTTTTGAGATTCATCGCTTTACACTAATTTGAAGGATAACACCTGCTCAGCTGACTGTGAACCTTTTGTGCCAGGCGTGTTTCATTAAAATCCATCCAATTATTCCCTGGAAAAATCTCAAACTCACTATGTGAAAAAAAAGAAAGAAAAGAAAATGGGATCTGGCAGTCGTCCGTATCCGTGAAAAGATTTTATTAATTACAAATCTATGCAATACTTTCTATGTAATCCAAACACACTAAAAAATCTGAATTAAATTATATTTTTTTTGGTGAAATAAAATGACCTAACTTTTAGAAACATAATTTTTTTTTTACAAACAGTAACTCTTTTCTTTCCTCCTCCAGTCTCACTCAGTTCACCCTCTGATGCGACTCTCGCCAAAGCTTTCCCAGAGGAGAAAGGTTCTACTTTTGGTGAGAAAACTTAAGATACATATCCACATCTTTAACTGTCAGCTGTACACTTTGAGAAAATTGAAGCGGTACAATGTGTAATTTTAAATTAGATGAAACAGGGCTATGACTCAGCACAGGGACATGTGAAAATGCTGTAGGAAGAGGATGCACACAGGAAAACGGCACATGACCAGAAGCCGTGAATCAGCGATTGAGAGGCGACAGCATGAATCACTGATCAGGTTCGATTTGCTGCTGACACTGACGTTTCTCTTCCTCTGTCTCTCTAATGAAACAGAAGATTTGAGTGCTGCCAGAGGGGCTGTTGTAAAAGACCAGTCTGAAGAACAAACAAGGAAAATCAGATCTGACAGAAGAAGAGCAGCAGCAGGAAACTTCTCCTCCGGACGCCACCTTCAAAAAACTGATGGGACAACACATCTCCGACGTGGCTGACAGGCACATGGCTTTTTGTGACCAGAAAAAAATGTATTGTATAGATGGAAAAAAATAACAGAGTGGCTGCCTCGTGTCTTCCTGCTTCCAAATGTAAAAAAAGTAATGTTTCCAAGCACAATATGTCATATTGCACAAGAAATATGTATTTTAATCTTGAAACAAATCATTTAAAAGAAGGTCTTAGGCAAGGTCTTTTAAGGTTAATGACAGATTCCAAAATATCACTTGGGGGAAAATACTGATTTTGTGGCAAAGTGGTGAACTCACATTTAATTTGACAGATTTTAAATGTACATGTACATTTAGTGACAAAATTAACATGAAACATAATAAAAAAAAGTTAAAATTTGTCTTTGATTATTTGTAGAGATTCAGTGGATGCAGCTGGAAGTTATTAAAGTTACAAAATTCGTTTTTTTTTCCGCGAGCATGTACAGGAAGTTTCAACAACGAGGTCGTACTGTAGGTTTGATACTTTGCCACCAAGTTCCTTGAGCAGGATTGATCCCAGCACAACAGCGCCACCTACATGGTCAAAACATGAAATGAGCTTGCTTATAAAGGAGATGCCTTCGATGCCCATATTATCATCAAATGTTTCAAGGTCCTATGAGTGTTTCCAACATAACAGCCGCATGGTGGTTCTGCTTTGGAGTAACATGTTTTTTTCTAATCGTCCTCCTCCTCAGAGTCACTGTCCTTTCGTGTGGGGAGCGAACATCTGATTGACGACATTAGCTTGTCTTCAATTTGCTTCTTCGGGTTTTCCTCCAGGTCCGTCTTCACCGCCCCGGATTCTGATAACCTCCACTCCAGCTCTGAGAGAATGACAGGACAAATCATAAATAATTAATTCGTAAAACATGATGAAATATACAAAATACATAGAGGAAAACAAGAAAAAAAAGAAAAAAAACGGGCTGTTCAGTGATGCAGTTTTTCAGTAAGCAACTTTACACCTACCGTCAACTTTGAGGTTCATGCCCCCGAAGACCAGGGGGCCGATGAACTGGGCCTTCATCTCCCCCTCGTAATAGACAAAGATGGTGGGCAGGTTGCGATCGGGGTAGTTGGGGATGCAGGTGGTGGAGATTGACTTGATGAACTTGGTCTGCTGGAACTTCCTGGCCAGGACGCTCAGGTGTTGGTTGATGAGCGTACACAGAGGGATGCTGGCCAATAACATGAGCGGAGAGGAAAGAGCGGACAGATGTTTTAATGAAAAATGTTGATTAAAAATACAAAAATTAAATATAAGTCCTGATATGAGTTTATAAGAGGCCAGAAGACAGAAATAAATACTCTCAAACCAGACAAGATCATATACTATTACATATTAAGAAATTATATAACCTAAAACTGGTAAAGATCATTAAAATCACAGACTTTCTGCTCTATTTCAATAAGCCTTTGACAGTTTTTGTCTCATCTTTGTTCAAGTGCCTGATGCGGTTGGATGACTCACCCCTGCTTGTAGAGGTGCAGCACCACCCAGATGCCTTCTCCGGCCTGATTCACCTCCTTGATGTAGTCTTGTGCATTGATTTCAAACACCTCCTTGAACACATTCTTCAACTGAGACGCCTTCCACTCAGAAAGACGCTTCTGTCTGCAAAGAGATGCAACACACGTCAGTGACATGACCTCAGTATACAATGAGTTAGAGATTCATATTTGAAAATAATTAGTAAATATTTGGGAGGATGAGGCCATTATATTTAAATGAAATTTGACAAAAATACTTAAATCATTAGACAAATATATCAGACCCCAGTGTCCATGAGCTGCCTCCACTGGAGCTACAGGTAGTTAATCCGTCTGGACAATTAACACACTGACTGGTTGGCTTGGCTTGCTCCACAAAACAGGATGATGCTCCGGTCTGGGAGTTGCTCAGTACATCAACCCCCTACCTGCATCACCTTCACTCACCTGTACATCTCCATTGCGGCCTCATCGTCCTCACCGAACTCGTCTTCATTCTCATCCAGCTCTTCCAGTGTCATGCTCTCATATGCTTTAACTGTTCAGAGAAACAACAGGCTGATGGTTTTACATGATCTTAATCCAAACAGTATCGCAAACAGTGACTTATCAGTCAAATTAGCCATCATGGAAGACTTTGTGGTTTTCATTTCTGTTTCGGCAAATAAACCCAGACCTCCAGGGTTAATGGATAAGGGTTACACTTTGATCCATCTTCTCTGGGGTGGAAACATGCATTTCCACCATTAAGGGACAAAGAAAAACTGATATACAGTTCACCAAGTGGTCTCTCTTACCAACAGACTGCTGTTGGAGGGCCAATTCCTCCTCTTCATCATCTTTAGGTATCTCCTTGGGAGGAAGAATGCCTTTCTTCCTCAATATGTCGTTCCACTCGGTGTCTTCATTTGGGTCCTGGAAAGAAAACAAAGTATAAACACAAGAGATGTTACTCTCGGTTTCTTTATGCTCTGGCTCCATTTCAGCTTTTCTAATAACTCAATAACTCGATATATTTATTTAACCTTTACAACATTTCTTATCAGATAAATGTGTGAAAAGCAAGTAATCCATGAATCAGCGATATTTCCAGCTCCAGCTGATTTCATGTCAACATGTTGTATGGTGTGTTTCTGCTGGACAGGTTCGGTTGGGGGGTTAGGTTCAAGCTAACGCTAACTGGACAGCTGTAGATACACCCAGCTATAATGCTAGCTAGGTTTCACTAAATATGAATTGTCAAACGTCGTCGACAACCATCTATGTCGACAACAACCGAAAATAAATGTTTCCATTCCCCAAAGTGTAAAAAAGTGTCGTGAAGACGAACCAACCTGCATTTTGACGGATAAGAGTCTCCTCAGAAATCACACTGCTGCTCTCCTCCTAGACACGGAAACAGAAGGAGCGCACACCGCCCAAGTCCGGCTGGAAACACAAACCTTCCGCTTTCTCACACTCACATTAAATACACCCCGATCGAAAATATTAACTTTTAATCAAACTTTATTTGAGTTTAGAGTTGTTTGTGTTTTTAGATGATGTGAAAGGAAAGTAAATTCAGGTTTAAAAGACAAGGAACCGATGCCTTGCGAGTAGGACAATAATAAAAGTGACACCAACTTCCTCTGGAGACGCACATGTCCCTATAAGGAGTTAGAGCGCAGCAGGCTGTTTGTGGCTGAAACCAAACAGGTGCTGTCACACACACACACACGCAGACACACACGCCCACACACACACACACATACGCACGCGCATACCACACCACAAACACACAAACGCACACACCCAGACACACACACACACCACACCACGTACACAACATACACAACATAAACACACACACACACACACACTTACAAGAATTCAGCAATAGCTGTTCTTTTTTTCTGTGTTCCTGTCTGATGATAAGACCACAATGTTGAATGCAAACTATTGTATCCTGGTGATTTATCAGACAACAAAGGTGATCTGACACACACTAATAAATATTTTATAAAATATATTTAATGTTTTTTTTTCATAAAAAACCCTTTACGATATAGTAAAGATTAATTGAAACTTATTTTGAAAGATTGTCAAATAAAGTCAGAAAATAAAGGAGAAAAGCATTTTCAATTGTATCCGTATCCCTCCTCAGTTAATAAAGTCTGTCTATAGTCAATAGACATCAGAATCAGAATAAGAATCCGAACGGATTTATTGCCATGTAGGTTTACACCTACCTGGAATTTTCTTTGTTAAAAAAGGTGCATACATTGAACATAAAACCTAAAAACACAATAAGTACTTCACATAAGAAAGAAATAGCTATATATAAAACAAAACAAAATATATACAAGATATAAAAAGTAAAATGCAAAACAGGACAGAATGTGGATGTGCAATATGCCATATACTGTTGTGTGTGTTAATGTAACACAGAATTGAGGTGTGGGGGCGGGAGAAGAGTCCAAGTCAGATGGGGGTTCCGGGCCATAATATAAAGACTGCAACGGGTTTCACTTGCTGTGAACGTCATTTGTTCTGTTCATCAGAGTCATTGTAGGACATTGGAGACAAAATCTACTGTCCACCTCCTTCAAATAAACATTTCACACTTTATCTGAAGTCAACATGTATTTATCAATCAATCAATCAATCAATCAATCAATCAATCAATCAATCAATCAGCTGGATATCCTTTTTACAGGGACAGTAAAACAAAGAGAGCTGTAGACTTTGTCCCCCGTCACTTTCAGTGATCTAGAAGTGTCTTCAGGGACAATATGAAAATGAGGAACAATAAAGGCGAGTTTCAAAGTTCAACTCGACACCTGACAAATGTTTTGAGAAAGATTTGAAAATGAGTCACTACATCCTTTAAAAGACAGCTATTAATAATTGTTTTTATTGGTATTTAAGTCAGGAAATGAAGAACTGAATTCAGTGTTATGTTTCCCACCTCGTTTTCTTATCTGCAGTTTCCTACTTCGATCACCTGGATTCAACAGTTGGTTTTTAATATTTATCCTAATTAATCTATTTATTGCTACACAAAAACTAATTAATTGTTGCATTTAGTTCAGATTACCATCTATTAGGTATCGCGAACGAAATCCAACTGCTGAAAACTAGAAATGATTCCTTATGATTTCAGTGTCTCTCATACAACGAAGGGGACTGAATTATAAAATACCTTTTTATGACAGTAACACCTGAACACCGGTATCAGCTCAACAGCCAATCACAGCAGAGCTGGTCTCTCTCTACCGGAAGTGGTGGAAAGGAAAGTTTGTGAAATGCGGAAGAAGATAAGACGTAAGGCAGAGCTCTCACTCTGTCCCTGTTTTCCTGTAACCGAAAATATATAACTCATACTTTAATACTGTAGTTGTAGCTCTTCACGATTACTCACAAAATGGCAGATTTATGCATTAAAATAAGGATCACCATCATATAATAATAATAATATCAATAATAATAACAACAATATTATTATTAATAATAATATTAATAATAACTAAACAATAATGTTCAATATATTTAATCATATTTGTCCTGAACTGTATTGTCATCTGCTCAAAATATGCAAAGCTTTATTATCATGTTATTATTGTTATGATCATTATTAATATTATTCACTTTAGTATTATCATTATTTTTTTTATTATCGTTATTATTAATATTGTTTCAGTTATTAATATTGTCAATTTACTTATTATCGGTAATATTTTGTTTTATTAATATAATAATCGTCATATTAATAATTATTATGACGATTATATTATGGTGATGATACTTATTATAATAGTATTACTTACTCTTAAAAGTGATGCCTTAAACCCGTTGCACTGACAGAGTGAGTCATCTGACCCTGTAGAGGATCTGTGTTGTGTGTGTACAGCTGTAAATCGGGTGTGTGGACCAGAGGAAGTGTGAAACCTGCAGCTGTTCGAGAGCCGCAGGGGAATCATGGAAAAAGCCGAAACCCCGCCGCTGTAGGATCGTTCAGTGCCGCTCCCCACCGGAGGAGGACCGGCGCCGGGAAACTTTGTTCACCGCCGCTGAGCAGACCCGAGACCGCGGAGCTGCAGGCTCCCTCCGGTCCGTCCGGTCCCTCCCTGCGAGAAGACATGTGGCTGAACCCGGAGGAAGTTCTGCTGAAAAACGCTCTGAAGCTGTGGGTGACGGAGAGGAGCAATGACTTCTTCCTCCTGCAGAGAAGGAGAGGCCACGGGGAGTCGACTGGCAGGATCACAGGTAAACATCAACAAACACAGGCAGGACCACAGGTAAACAACAACAAACAGGCATGGCCATACATAGATGGGGCCACAGGTAGAACCACAGGTAAACAATGACAAGGGGCCATTGAGAGCCAGTAGTCAGGTAACACAACAGGTAACATCAAGAACAAACAACAGGGTGAGTCCAAGGGGGGGTCCCTGTGCCACACACATGCTTTGTCTCAGTGTGTATGTGTGTGTGTGCTACTACAGCAACTGAGAACAACCTTGTCACTATTTGGCAGGTTAACTTGACCTTTACCCCCAGGGCCCGGAGCCAGTTCTCAGCCTCCAGAGGCTAAGACGGTGTGTCAACACCGGAAACACAAGAAAATATGCAAAAATCAATTGTGTCATAACAAAAAACCTCGGTTCCTATAAAGTGAAGTGTTACACGTGAAGTCTCAAAACCGAGAAGTAGTGCTGGGGACAGTTTCTGTGGCAACCACAATTTACGAGAATAGAACTAGACCAGATTAGAAATATAAGACGCACCAGACTGAACGAACAGGAGAAGACATATAGTTAACTTTACTGTTTACTTTATTGTGACCTAATTTACTGCACTTACCTTTTCTACAGCAGCAGGTCTTTCTCTTTTTCTACTGTTAGATGTTGACATACTACAATAGGAAAAAAGTATAGAAGAAGTGAATAATGGCTGGATTCCATTTGGTTTCTTCGGTTTATCGTTAATGGTTCCATATCTCTACTTTTGAAAAAAGGTTTTAATATCTCCTAGGTTTTTCGCTGTGGGAGAAATTCTGACTATCTGTGGGACTGTGTTTTGTTTAATGTTGAACATTTAAGATTTAAATGTTTTCGCCCCGGCAGAGCATGTTCTATTCCTGTCTGATTAAACAAATTTCTGTCCACGTGCTCGTCACAGCTGTTCTGCTTCCCATTGCTGCAGCTTCTCCTCGGCCTGTTGGCTGTTTCCTCTGTCTGGCTTCCTCTCTGTGCTTCACGACACACACTGGTAGTCCACTGTGCTGCAGATTAAAGTGATGAGGAACATTTCATATCAATAAAACAGGCGGACAACTCGCACTGTGTCGTCCTCGTGCTCTTACTTCAGTCCTGTGGGGAAACTGGGCCAGTTCTCTTCTCATAAAAACAGAATAGTAGGAATTTCCTGGCCAGTGTTTGCTCTTTGTGTATGTTTGTTCCCGTTGTTCCCATAGCGAGAGGGTGAAGGGTCAAGTCCTGTTGTCCCGTCGGTTAAAACTAACCAATCAAACGAGTTTCGCTTTGGCACTCCTGCCACACCGGCTGGAGGAAACAGAACAGATCACTTCTTACAGAATATTTCCAGCAGTTAAGATGAAACTTAAAACTGAAATTCAAAGCTGTGAAAACAAACTTTCCAGTGATGACATACTCTGAACTGGATTTCGCAGAGAGGCTGGGTAGCTAACCATCTGCAGCTGATCAACTCCTTCATACCCGTCTTTGTGATTTTATTTCTAACTTAATGTTTCTCCAGACAAAGCCGAAGATTTTCTGTATTTGACTAGTTCGCCTTGATTTAATTCTCCCAACAAAACGCGAGACAAGAAAACACTATGGTGCATTCAAGAGCAAACAGACATTAAAGTCTTGTTCTAGGAGCCTCTTAAAGGTCGATGTGCAGCCTTTGTATCTCCACAGCAGCTTTCCCCCACAATGTGACCGTCAGCAGAGAAAGGGGACGATTCACATCGACTCTCTTCTCCCTTTCCTTCATGTCTTGAGGGTTTAAAGTGGAAACCCCTCCTGGGCCTTGTGGTGACAGACGGATGGTTTTGTGTTGCCAGGCGGCCGGCCGGTAGTTTCAGGCAGGTCCACTACGACTCTTTAAGATGTGCCTTACATTTGACTGAGAACCAGAGCTACGGCTTTAGATTGACCTCACTCCACCTTCTCAGGTTCCCCTTCTTTTTATATAAGGTTCACTGGTGATATATTTTGCTGACACTCCATGTTTTTTGCCTTTAAATATTTGAATGGTATTAAATGAACAAGAAGCAAACTTTCCTGAAGTTGACTCTCACAAAAAACTATAAACGTCTCCAGTGAATCACATTCTGATTCAGGGTTAGTTGCTGGTTTGGCAGCTTGAGGAGGGTTCACTGCTTTATAGCCTTTCTCAAGTGAGAGGAAGAAGTGATCCTGACTGTAAGGTAGGTGTGTATATTTATTGTTGTGTACCAGGCCAGAGAACTCCCTGCTGTACCCAGACACCCAGCTGCCCTCATGCCCTCGCAGGGTTGCACTGAGCTGTGGTATGTTGGGTTGATCTGACTGATAATAACGCTGCCTCAGAAAATCACAATGCTCTAGTAGTTCAAAGTGAAGCAGAGTGAAAAAAAGCATTTGGCTCAGCTTCAAGTTTTTTTTCTCCAGGCTGGAATACCGATTTGTAAACTATCTAATAAATAAAGTTTTATTCTAAACCTTCACTTATAGGTGAAAAAGAAATGTAGCTGAGGTTTGATATGTTACAGTTTAATCATAAACCCCCAGAAGAGTAGAACAGTAGACAAAGAACTACACGCCTTCTAGAACGTTCACTCCGTCCTGTGGGGGACTTCCTGAGGAGATTTAACGTGGCTGTATCACAGCTTCATATCTTATCACGATTAAAACCACCATCATCCGTTATATCCATTGCTTCCACTTTATAGAAACACAACTTTGATGGTAGTCTTAAAGGGGACATATTATGAAAATTCCACTTTTGTAGTTCTTCTACACGTTAATTTGGGTATCTGGCATGTCTACCGTCCCCAAAACTCTGGAAAAAAACAACTCCCGCGATTTGTTGTGGTTCTTCTATTTCAGAAACGATACGCTAGAGTGCGTCGAATTGGATTACGATCTAAATAAACGTCATAGTCACACCATGCCCATGTAGGGAGTCTCGCTACATGGCCTTGGACGAGCGAGCTAACGCTAGCCGGGCTCAACCGGCCCGGTTGGCTTGCGAGCTAACGCTCCCCTAGCTCCCTAGGGGCTCCCCCCGGCTAGGGGAGCCCGGCACCCCGGCTAGCGTTAGCTCGCGAGCTAACGGGGCCGGTGGAGCCCGGCTAGCATTAGCTCGCTAGCTCGTTGCTGCTACCCAACAGCGACCCCCGGGACACCTCTAAGCATTGACTCAACAGAGTGGAAGGATGCTGCTGCTGTGCCAGCTCAAGCTCCCACTGCTCCCACTGCGGGGCTGCGCTGGGGATCTGGGGATCTCGCCCCCCCCCCTCCCTCCTTCACGAAAGGAGGGAGGGGGGGGGGGGGGCGGGGCTGAGGAGGGCTGTTTTAGACAGGGTAAAAGGGTAATGTTTTAAATGATCCTTCTGGTATTTTGACCAAAATATGTTACAGACATTTCATTAAGACCCCAAGGAACCATATCAACTGTGGTAAAATGGGCATAATATGTCCCCTTTAATAGGTTTCATTACCTCTGCCACAACGTCACACAGGAAATAAGGAATTAAACCATCAACAAGATTGTCGTTATTTGAAAAGCATGATTTGTATTAGCCGTGGTTTAGGGAAGACGAAAACGTGACAGCGGCAGCCTTTTGAGACAGAGCTTCAGTCTGTTCAGAGACGGTTTCTATTTGCTTTATGATTGAAATGCCTGAATTCCTTCAGCATTATTGGTTCTTTGGGGTTAATTTGATTCTTCTAAACATCTGTGGACTTGATTGCTTCTGTAGGAATCCCCAGTGAGTTTCCTCTAAACGTGTTTCCTGCTGGATTTAAACATTAAACATTAAGCCGATGTCCTCCTGTTTTTATATTAGACTCAATTAATCTGTAATGAGGCTTGTTCCCTCTCCTCTGCAGTGGCTCTGTGTTGTGTAGTGAATATATGCAAATACATGTATGTAGATCGAAAAGTTTCCATCGCGATGACACATTGCAGCAACATGCCATCCGAACACGGTGTCACTGACCTAAGGTATATTATCTATTATAGGGTCTATTCATTATCAATCCATAGTTTCTTAATTTAATGTCTATGACTCTAATATGTGGCTATAAAAATCCAAGTAAAATGTGTGTTTGTGTGGTTTTCTCCAGCTTCCTCCTGCGGTCCAAAGACATGCAGATTGGGGTTGGATTAATAGAATCTCTAAATTCACCATATAGGTGTCAGTGGTCGGTTGTCTCTGTATGTATAACATGTGATACGCTGGTGACCCGTCCAGAGTGGACCCCGCCTCTCGCCAAGTGTCAGCGGGGATTAGCTCCAGCTCCCCCCCTCGTCCCTCAGAGGAAAAGCACTACAGAAAATGGATGGAAGAATGGATGAATTGAAATATGAAGGCAAATCAAAACAACCAGATGAAGAACTTTAAAGAGAGAGACTGAAAAACGACATTCATACACCCGCTTGGTTGCGACTGTTGGTGCAGTGGATAAAAATATCCCTGTTGCCTGAGCTCTTTCTCTGTCATAATTTCAACTCTGGTCTGATTGGGGTTCTGTGTGTCCTTGTCTCTGCAGGTCTCCTGGTGGGAGCGCTGGACACGGTGTTGGACTCTAACGCCAGGGTCACGCCCTTCCGCATCCTCCTCCAGGTCCCAGGCTCCCAGGTCAGCTGGGTCATCGCGAGCGGTGAGCTGAAGCATCGAGTCTCCTTCTCCAAGACGCCACCTTGCTGCTGTCTGTCTTTACTCCTCTTATGAATTTTTCGGTGTTGCTTTTAGAGCCCGACCGATGTAAAGGAGTAAAACATCGGTGATTTCTAAGATGTCGTTAACAAACCCTTATGATTAATTTTTACGGAAGCTTGATGCTTAACAGTTTAACCATAAACTCTATTAAACATAACTATAAATAAAATAAACGAGTGTTCATATCAACAGACATAAACGCAGGTCCTGATATGTGTCTGAAAGACAGATTTTTGTCAATCAGTTGATGAATCAGTCGTGCGATCTGCATTCTGGATTTACCTCTGATGACTTCTGAGTCTCTCTCTACCCTCTCTCTCTAACCTCCTGCATGTGTGATCAGATGTGTGTTAAATCCCTTCTCGTCCATCAGGAGCTGCCAGAGAGGAGGTGAACAAGCACTGGGACTGGCTGCTCCGCAACCTGCTGCACTCTCTGTCTGTGTTTGAGAACAAGGAGGATGTCGCCAGCTTCGTCAGAGGAAAAGTGAAGGTGTGAAACCTGCCTTTGCTGCACAGGACAATCGCAGATTTATAGATGATGATGTTAACCAAGATTTTTTTCTCTCCAGGGCCTTATAGCGGAGGAGGTTCGGGGCCGCCAGGCTGCTCAGGAGGAGGAGCCGGAGAAGTTCAGGGAGGCTCTGCAGAAGTTCGAGTTGCACTTTGGCCTCCCGTCGTCAGAGAAGCTGGTGACGTACTACTCCTGCTGCTGCTGGAAGGGCCGGGTGCCTCGGCAGGGCTTCCTCTACCTCAGTATCAACCACATGGCCTTCTACTCCTTCCTGCTAGGGAAGGAAGGTCCGTACTCCAAAGTGACCGCTCTGATTTGTGTATGTGTATGTGTGTGTGTGTGTGTGTGTGTGTGTGTGTGTGTGTGTGTGTGTGTGTGTGTGTGTGTGTGTGTGTGTGTGCGTGTGCGTGCGTGTGTGTGCAAATAACTCGACAAATGTATGGATAACTTTTCACCCAGCCCATGTGGAAACAGTTATAGTATATATTACAGAAATATAGTATATCTCTATAAATAAGATGGTTCAAGTTATATTGATATTGATCAAAAAATGATTTTCCATCATATGATGCCATGATTAAGTGACGACACAACGAAGTCATGAGATGATGTCATTCATAGTTTGCAAACATCTGCATCTTCTAAAACTGTAGACAAATCCTAAAACATATACAGGTTATAATATATATTTATTCCTCCTTATTAACTATGTCTGTCTTATTAGTTTTTATAATTAGTTTAGATTAACTAATCATTTTTCATTATAAAATGGTTTTATTATAGTAAAACGTGAGGGTTAGGTTCAGGTTGGCCTGATGGGGGTGTAGTCATGGTTCAGGAAAAACAAATCCCCTCTGATGTTTCATTCATTCTGCCAAATAAAAGCTAGTGAGCCAGTTCTCAGTGTAGATCACACAAACCTGTACAAACAATTCTATTGTGCCTCCATCCCTTTGATGGAAGTAGATAAGATATGAACAAAGAGAACTTTTACAGGGACAAATGCTTCAAAACGGGACTAAATGGAAACTCGAGCTTTGGTTTTCACCACTGAACAAAACCTTTTCACTGCAGCTTTTCTTTAAATCTGCTTTGAAACCCAACTTGTGACCACAACGTGTTTCACAGGTCTATTATAGTCTCTGTGATCTGCAGCTGTTAATCTTAAGAAACTGAAATATTTTATTCTCTTTCCTCCCCAGTCAAATTTGTCGTTCCTTGGGCAGAGGTGACGGGGCTGGAGCGGGTCTCCACCGGTCTGATGACGGAGGCCATCCTGGTCCGCACCCGGCAGCGGCAGAGGGAGTTCTCCATGTTTCTGAACCTGGATGAGGTGTTCGGGGTCGTAGGTCAGCTGGCTGACATTGCCCTCAGGCGGCTGCTGGACAGCGAGGGTCTGGAGCTGGACCGAGTTCTGCAGCAGCCGGCGCGCATCACCAAGAGGTTGGTGCTGGTATCTGTCAGATAGATAAAGATGTTCATTTCAGCTTCACGAAATACCAGTGTAGATTCATGATGAAAGAATGTGAAAACAGAAAGCTAAAGGGAGAAGGTCAAACCCGGGCTCCTTGGTGTTGGTTACAGAAATGGGGAGAGGCAGCTCCCTCCACTCTGATACTAGAAAGACGGGGCGTGTCGGGGGGTTTCCAAAGATTGATTATTCTGCACATTGCTTGTTTTCTGTAAGCCTAAGTAGAGTCCATGTTGTAGAGGTGTTGTGTAGCAAAGAAAAATGTGGGATTTGGGTCATGGATTAGAGAAAACAAAACTGAACTGATCTCCTCTGAGCTCAAACCAGATTTGGCTTCAAGTCAAGGAGTCGGTCTGTGTCACATGACCTTGAGCCCGGAGTCACAAACCCCCATGCTCCAAATCTGCCCCCAGCGATCCACCCATATGTGCACAATGTGCCTTTCAGACTGGGCGACAGTAATACTGAAGAGCTCAGCTCGTTTCCTGGGACAGGAGCATAACCCAGAAATAGATATGTTGTTTCCACAAAACTGACCAAACATCCCTGGAAAACAATGAGATTCCTCACTGCAGCTCTGAGTCTTTTTGTTTAATGGTCTACATGCAGGATGGAGGAACCATGTGTTCAAACGATATATGATTCATAAAAACGTCTAAAACATATATAGAGAAATATAAAGAGCTAAAGAGCAGTGTTTGCTTGGACACTTAATTATTCAAAATTAGATTTTATTGGGAGCATAAAGTCCGACGAGCTCATTGCCCTCCTGCTAAAAGTCACATGATTTGGTCCAATGAACCATTGAATTGTGTTTGTTGTTCAAGTAAAAAAATAGATGTCTGACACTCACCAGCTTTCTACTGTATAAGATCATCATCCACGGACATTTATAATAATAATAGTATAATAGTAACAATAGTTTATTTTATATTAGAAATCCAAAAACTCAGAAAAAAACCTCCCTGTCAGACATAAAAGAACATCACAGCGTAAAACCGCTCTGAGCCCAAACACTGATAAATGTAATATTGTTAAAAATATAATAAAAGTGACTACTAGGAAAACATGCCCCATTAAGGCAGGTAACATTTAAACAAAGTAAAAACAAGTGTGATCTGTCATCTAATAACAGAGTAATGATAGTAAACACGTTTCCCCCTCAGGATCCTGGAGGAACAGGCGTTGAGGGAGTACGTCCTGGCTCTGTTCCGGCTCCCCCGCGGTGAGAGGCTCCACGAGGTGGCGTCCTGCTCGGTCTGGACGCCACACTCCCGCTGCCACACGAGCGGGACCCTCTACACTGCCGACAATTATCTGTGTTTCTCCAGCCGAGAGGAAGGCAACTGCATCCTGCTCATCCCCCTCGCCGAGGTACAGTACCCGGAGCACAGCGTTTAAAGGAAGTGGAAGGTTTCTGGGAAGCTGCAATACAAATGTCCCCTATAGATACAAAGCATCAGTGGTCCATTATAGCAATGTGCACATAAATAGTTGTCGTCTTTTTCAGGCCTTCAAAATGTATTGGGAACTGAAAGTTAGTGAGTCAAACCTGCACATTGTTAAAAATGGTTTACTACGTCCAATGAGGCATTTGTGTTCCAGTAACGGAAAACCCGGTGGTGCAATGAAAGTTAACTCTGTTTTATTTTGGTTCAATTAAAAAAAATAACCTAGTATCCCTGGATTATGATTAAATGATATACATTTTTCACGAAGATGGTTTCTGTGACTTTAGGTAGTTTGCTTGTTTCAGCAGAAACTTGACACTGCAGCTTCTTTCCTCTGATCACTACTGTGCAGACTCTGACCTTAATCACAGACCTGTTATCTGAGACTTCTTCAGGGAGTTTTGTTAATGCTCCTACCATGTTTAACAGTGTGTTGATTCAGCCTGCTGCAGGTTAAACAGTAACACACACACTGGGTTCATGTGGTGGAGAATGTTCACACTCTTGCACATTACACTGGAAGAGTCTAAGGTGCAGTCTGTGTGTTTTCTTTTTTCTTTTCTAAGAATTCAGTCAGGAATTGAATAACTAAATAAATATATGCTGTATATTCCACATGAGGAAACATCCTGTCAAGCTGAACCGAATGACTCCACTCCCACATATCAATTCCCTAAATGTGCCTTATTTTTATCATCAAGATCCATTAATTTATATCTGATGTACTTTAGGATATAATGAATGAACTGTTTGGTTCAGACAGTTAAATTGGTAAAGTCGAATCTGGGTTTAATATCTGAATTAAACCTAACTGTAAAGGATATGTGGGGGAAACAGGAGACACTAGAGGTTAAAGAGTGACTGGAGGTGCAGAAGGAGAATTATTCTTATTCACAGTAACACACTGGGACCAGTTTGAGTGATTCGACTTTTCTAAAGACAAAGCTTCAACAGAAAACTGAGGAAATGGAGGATTAAGCTGCAGCAGAGGACGGAGGAGAGCGTGCGTGTTTCCCAGAAACCTTCCACTTCCTTTGTCTTGATCCAAACCAAAATGTATTAGTTAATGAACAGGGGGCGTGAACTATAGATAAAATTCCCTGGTGGAGTTAATAATTCAATTCCATCTAGTGTTTGATATAATCTCAGTTCAAAGCTCCATTGACATTTGCTGATTTATTTGAATGTTCATATGTATTTGAAGGTGTCAACTCTAAACTGTCTAAAATTGTTCACTTTGCTCTATCATTGTCGCTGGTCTGTTTTATCTCGGTTTAGTTCTTTCAGTTCAACAGCTGCTCCGTCTGTTCACGAACAAAGAACGGAGTGGTGCACGCTCTCCTCCATCCTCAGCTGCAGCTTAATCCTCTACTTCCTCAGTTTTATGTCGAAGCTTTGTCTTTAGAAAAGTAATCACTTCCTCTGGACCCTGTGTGTTACTGTGAATAAGGAATAATTCTCCTTCTGCTCCTCCAGACGCTCTGTAACCTCTAGTGTCCCCTGTGTTCACCCACATTTCCTGTACAGTTTGGTTTAATCCAGATTATCAGAATAGTATTTTACATATTTATTGAGCTGTCTAAACTATTCAGTTTTTCTTCATGCTATCCTAAAATACAGAATATATCTACCATTGGTTAACTTAATTCTAGTTTAAAATATTATTATCACAATATTGATATTGAGATATTGAGTCTTTGGTCTGAAGCCCCGTTCCCTCCATCTCTCATCAGGTGCTGTCGATAGAAAAAGCCGAGAGCACCACTCTGCTTCCCCACCCCGTCATCGTGAGCCTCCGGACGAAGAAGGCCTTCCAGCTGATCGAGCTGCAGGACCGAGACGAGCTGGTGGAGAGCCTGAACTCCCGACTCCGAGCTCTGCAGTGGAAACAGTCCATGTTCCGCAGCAAGAAAGACAGCAGGAGGAGTTTGGTGAGTAAACACATCGTGATCAAATGTAGTCGTCGCTACTTCAGACAAACATCAGCAACATTTTCCTCCCTCAGCGCTCACCGACCCCGTACTACACCTTCTACTACGACACTGGGTATTCAGATGAGGAGGAGATCGAGGAGCAGGTTCTGCGTAACACGGTCAACAGCGAGGCTCTGATGACGGCCTTCCACCAGAACCAACCAGGGACCAACGGCAACAAGGTGAGAGCCGCCTGACCTCTGACCTCCGAGTGGAACTAAACTCACCTCTTCTCACTGCGGCGGGAGGTTGGTCTGTTTGTCACCACCAGTGGCACAGGAGGCGTTGTGTTAATGTGCGAGTCTGTGTGTGTCAGAGCATGGAGCAGGTGAAGGAGCGGCTGTGGGCCGACCACTTCGCCGAGTTTGGACGCGGCGTCCACATGTTCCGCACGGAGAAGACCCAGAGACTTGTTGCCATGGGGATACCGGAGTCCCTGCGAGGGGAGCTGTGGATGACGCTTTCTGGTGAGAGAGAGAGAGAGAGAGAGAGAGAGAGTTTCTGTTACCATAACTACAATGAAATCAACCTGACATTGGCGGCTGTGGCTGAGGGGTAGAGTGGTCGTCCTCCAACCTGAAGGTCGGCTGTTCGATCCCCAGTCTGACCCATCTGCATGCCGCAGTGTCCTTGGGCAAGATGCTGAACCCTGAATGCCCCCCCCATGGAATAAATAAGTGCTGCGAATAGATGCACTGTATGAATGTGTGTGTGAATGGGTGAATGTAGAACTGTACTGTAAAGCACTTTGAGTGGTCATCAAGACTAGAAAAGCACTATATAAATACAAAACCATTTACCATTTACATTCTATAGGTAAATTCACAAAGGACAAAAATAGACTATACACTACATACAGATGTGTATTGAAAAGTCCTTACGACAGCTGGAAATGAAGAGATTTAAGAAGTTACATGGTAAAGATGATGTTGGTGAAAGTACCACAAGTGAAAACTAGCACCTTTAAAAATAATGTGTGTGACTTCCGTTCTGCAATAAACCCACAGAGATAACAAAGTTTCTTTTTGTTTCAACAGTTGTTGATTCGTCTTCATTGTGATTTCGGAAGCTGTAGTTTGTGTTACTGTAGACGTGCTTTAATGTATTGTGCTTGGAGGTGTTTCTAATATTTACTTTTTAACTGATATACATTATATACATATAGAAAAGCAGAGGATTATTTTGTGTTCCTCTGCTTGGTCACACTTCCCTGAGCTGCACTCGTCACCAACTGAAACTGATGAAGAGGAGCTGACTGTGGAGGAACTCAAACAGAATCTTGAGCAGAAAAAATATTTACATTTTTCGGACTAGGACATAGAAAGTCTGTTTGTTTACAAAGTGTTTGCGGGAAAACAACATTTGTATATTTACAGTTTCTGTGTCTCTGTGCAGATGCATCCTCGGAGCTGGAGTCTCATCAGGGCTACTACACCGGCCTGGTGAAGAAGTCCATGGGCCAGAGCAGCCTCGCCACCGAGGAGATCGAGCGGGACCTCCACCGCTCGCTGCCGGACCACCCGGCCTTCCAGAACCCCACCGGGATCGCTGCCCTCAGACGGGTCCTCACCGCCTACGCTCATCGCAACCCGAAGATCGGATACTGTCAGGTGAGAAAAACCTAGTTCAATGATTGGTCCGTTTCTCTGCTCATGTTTCTTTGTGTTTTTCTCATTTTATCCGCCTCTGGTTTAATTTCTTCTTTTTTTTATACACTCACAATAATATTGTGTGTGTATAAATATTTCATCAGTAGTGTTATCAAGAGCTTTGGCATTTTTGTGAAGCAAGTGAAGCAAAAGCAAAGAAAGTTAAGAGCCGCTGCTCTGTAAATTAAAATGTTCACTCATGTCTTTAAAATAAATCTGTCATGAAATGAAAATTGTAAATTGTATGAATTAGGAGATGGAAGAGACAAAAAAAAACTAAAAATAAGTAACATTAGGTCATTTACGTATATATTTAATTTACTTTCATTTTGAAATGTATATATTATAATAGTAAATCTTTTTTATTTATCATTGAAAGAAAAGTTAAGGAAATTGTGATTTATTAGTGTTTGTGTGTGTTTGTGTTTTGTGTGTGTGTGTGTTTGTGTAAAATCTTCTCTCATTTCTTTCCGTCCAGTCTATGAACATCCTAGCATCGGTGCTGCTGCTTTACGCCAAAGAGGAAGAAGCGTTCTGGCTGCTGGTGGCTGTTTGTGAGAGGATGCTGCCCGACTACTTCAACCGCAGAGTCATAGGTGAGAGGTCAACATTAGTATAATAAGGGGATTATAAAGCTTTGTTTAAAAGCACATCACGTAAAATTCATGAAAACGTTGATGCTTTTACACGACTCTTTAACGTCGACCCAGCCTCTTCTCTTTATATATTCTGGTTGTTGTTTCAGCTCAGCCAACAAACAAGCGTTTTTTTAGAATCCAAAATAAGAGCTTATTTCCTGTGTTTGTGAAGCTGCATATCTTTGACAGGCAAGGTGCATTTGAAACAATTTCCTGTTCCTGCTAATGTCCAGATGTTCGGGAACATCTGTTCATCTTTAGGACAGCAGTAATTGAGTTCCCTGAATTTTTCTCAGGGATGTGACTCTTAAAGGACTTTTTTATATAACTTCAATAATTTCCCTCCTCTGAACCTTAAAGGGACAAAAACAACATTTGAGTCCTAAACAACAGTGTGTGTGTCTAGCTGGGTTTAGAATGAAAGGATACGGGTAAAGTGTTTGTATAAATGAAAGATTTTGTTTGTTTTCAGTTGCCTGTAATATTGTTTTGAACACAGTGTAGTTGTACAGTGCAACATGTAAACATCGGACTGTGGTAAACAGTCACTATTTCTAAGTGAGATGAATAGTTTTTGTCTCTGTATTTATTATTAAGATAAACTGATGAATTCATATCAACCTCAAATCATATCCAAATTAGCAGAACTCAGACTCATTGTCATGCTTTTACTGCCCTCTGCTGGTCAAAGCTATGAAACACTTTTGCAGGACTGCTTGTGTTGGGACCACATGGAACACGCTGAGATACTAGAACGGCTCAGTAAAGTGAAAACCTTCACCAACAGCCAACAGTCTCCTTATGAAACCACAGTTAAGCTGGCGAGATGTAATGTTTTATCTGCACCAAAATCCCCAGACTCCCAAATATCAGTCTCAGAGAAATGTAACGTCCTATCTCACAATGTAAAAGAAAGTGAGAGATACATTTCTTGAATGAACCCTGTGAACCGGATCCAGACCAAAACTAGAAAAGTTCTTTCCTGACTCGTACTACATCCGACTTCCAAGTTGTGTTTATCACTTCAGTCGTTTTTTGCTGACAAACGAACAAATGCAGACGGAAACAGATGAGAACCAGACGGAGAGAAATCTGAGATGAGAGGAGATTTTAATTTGACGGCACTACAGTTAGTCATGTCACAGCAGCAGAGGGGATAATCCAAATAAGAAACATCAGTAAAAAGTCATAAATATGTAAACATGTGAAATGAACACAACAAAATATAAGGATACAGCATTGGTAAATAAACAGCATCTATGTGAATAGAGTATGTTCAGTGTAAACAGGACTGCACACACAAGATATTGAAATTCCACAGACAGAGAATGAGGGATATGAGTGACATATCCCTCATTCCCCCCGCAGGAGCTCAGGTGGACAAGTCTGTGTTCGAGGAGCTGATCAGGGAGCGTTTGCCCGAGCTGGCCGAGCACGTTCCGGACCTCTCCTCCCTCTCCTCCGTCTCCCTCTCCTGGTTCCTCACCCTCTTCCTCAGCGTCCTGCCCTTCCTCAGTGCCGTCTGCGTGGTCGACTGCTTCTTCTTCCACGGAATCAAAGCCAACTTCCAGCTGGGTTTGGCCGTGCTGGAGGCCAACGCCGCTCAGCTCTCCGCCTGCACCGACGACGGACAGGCAATCATGATTCTCACAGGGTAAACGTGTTGTGGTTGCACATCCAATGGGATTTGCATTCACAGTGTTTTGAGAGATTCTAAGTTTCAAGCGTGTGAAATGATAGAATGTGAATCCTGTGCAGTTTCCTGGAGCAGGTTGGAAGTGAAGCGCAGTCGTCCCCTCCGTTGTCCCCGCCGGCTGCAGACGAGAGCAGCCGCAGCGACTCTGACGTTCCCGTTGTTCACGCCAACATCACCGACCTCATCAACGAGTCGTACGAGGTGAGAAACACACACGAGGCAGGTGTTGTTCCTCATTGTACCGGTTTAGCACATTTTTTCCAATTGATCTGAATCGTTACTCTCTGTGTTTGGCTATTTTGGGTGAATTTCATTGAACCGACACTTTGACCCCGTCACAATCCTCAGATTTCACGGAGGGGGACAGGTTTGCCTTGGCCTTCATTTTCACATCCCTCTCTGTCATTGCGTTTTGTCTCGTCAGAAATTCGGAGACCTGACAGTGCGTCAGATCGAGCGGCTTCGCTGTCGACACCGGATCCGGGTGCTGCAGGCTCATGAAGACACCACCAAAGAGAACGCTGTGAGCAAACAGAGAAACGAATGGGTTTGAGGACGCATCAAGGTCAAAGGTTTCCATAACGTAATCTTTGCCATCTTTACATTCTGTGGCAGTTAAGATTGGTGACTCCAGAGGTTTCCATCCCTTCAGAGAACTTGGCCGACGTCTACGACCTCTTCAAGGTATCAATCATCAATCACCATCCTAATATTTTAAATTATCAGGCGTGTCTAAGAGGCTTCTTCCATCTTTGTTTCTTCTTTCCTTCTTAACGCTTCTCTTCTCAGACCGAGCACTTCATCAGCCTGTACTGGGGCGACAGCAGCTCTGCGGCGGCGGCGGAGGCGGCAGCGTGGAGCCACATGGACTCCGGTCGCTCCTACCTGGAGCGGCAGTACCGGCTGGACCGGCCCCAGTTCAAGAGCCTGTACGGGCTGCTGGTGCCGTGGCCCGGGGACTCGAACCAGCACATGGACACAGTGGCCAACCGCGCCTTCACGCTGCTGGACCAGGACCAAGACAACCTGGTGACGTTTCGAGAGTTTGCCGGCTGGCTGGGTAAGATGACGGCAGACAGAAACACGTCCGTCCTCAGAGTGTGAAGCTTGAAGCTGACTCTGTCTCCTCGGTTTCAGACACTCTGTACTGCGAGGAGCTGAATGAGAGAGTCCGGCTCCTCTATCGCCTCCACATCCCACCAGGTCCATCACTCCGTCATCATGAAGGAAACCGTTTTGTCTGGACGCTGCAGTCGGACCTGACGAGGGACTAACTCCATTCTGTGTTTGTGTCTGCAGCTCTGACAGAAAGTGAGGATGACCCCTCTCTGACGAAGAGTCCCCTGCTCTCCACCAACAGACCCCTCTTTGTTAATAAGGCCCCAGGTCAGTATAAATATAACAACTTACACTTTTATCACACCTGTCAATATACCCAAGGATTTAGGGGCAAGGACATATAAGAGGGGACAGAGACAGAGACAAGGTGAAGCAGGAGTGATTTGGGACAGAATGAATGTCCTACATGTGAATGTCCACATAGGGCTGGGCCATTTACGTTCATAACCTTTAACTGACTTTCACCACTTCAGGATCAGGGCAGGCGACATTCATTAATCGTTATTGAGGTAAAAAGTTTGAACTAATCGGGATATTGATTTGAAGTCATATTGCCGCCCCCCCTATGTCCACATGGAGGTGGCGTTCTGAGGGCTGGGGCTGAAATGTGTCGGCTATGTGCTGCCGGGCGAAGTCATGGAGGGATTTATAAGTGAGGAAGAGGAGTTTGTTGGTACTCCGAGATTTAAAATGGAGCGGGTGAGAACCCTGGCAGCTGAGTTCTACACATACTGGAGCCAGTCCACCCTGTGTCCATTGCAGCTGACCAGGCGGGAGGTGACCAAGGCGTCTCGGCCACAGAGTCCGACAGTGATGCTGCCATTGATTTATCAGCTCAGCACAAATCCTTACATGTGATGTAAATGTGAGACATGAGGAGAATGTGCCTGTTCCAGGAGGGGTAGAAGAAGTGAAGGAAGATTATCAGGAGCAGCTGAAGCGGATGCTGCAGGATTTGGCCAAAGAGAAAGAGAAGGATGTGGAGAAACCTCTGCCGCTCATGAACCAGGTAACGCACCTTTCCACAAGTTTCAATAAAACCTGTTCAGTAGTTTGTGCATAATCCCGCTATTAAAATACATCCTTCCTATCAAAGGTAACTTTATTTATACGCTATAAATCGCAAGAAAAGATCTGTTAAACAAATTTAAAGACCACACACATTCGATAAGTGGTCACCAGGTCATTTCTCAGCATCCCTGCTCGAAAAATGAATTGATTAAAGTTGTTAAATTTATCTCAAGCTTCATTTGGATCATTAGATTCAAACCTGTTGGACTGTTTTAGAGAAAAATACATTTTCAATTCATATTTAAAAATAAACTACATGATCAAACCTAACCCCCTCTTCACCTCCTCCCCCACAGCGGGAGTTCATCCAGTTCTGTAAAACCCTCTACAGCATGTTCCACGGCGAAGCGGAGGAGAACGACCTCTTCCAGGCCATCGCCACCGTCACCAGCCTCGTGCTGCAGATCGGCGAGGCCAGCCACCGCGGCCTCAGCACCTCGGAGTCCGAGGTCACAAGCCAGGAGGAGGTGAAAGGAGCGCCGCCCAGCCAGACTGCTGAAGACGCAGGGGCTGATCAGGACTGGACGATCAGTTTCGCTCAGATCCTGGCGTCGCTGCTGACCGAGCAGGCGCTGGTGAACTTCTTCGAGAAGCCGGTGGACCTCACGGAGAAAATCTCAGAGGCCAAGGAGAAGCAGTATCAGCAGCGGGCCGGTTTGCTCACGCTGCAGCGACAGAGCAGCTGACCGACGTGTGAACACTGGACTGCGAGGCTGAAATTAAAAGCCACATTCCTTCAGTACCATTGGACTGAATGTGCAGCAGGTTCAAACTCAGTGACATTTCTAATATAAATCTATTATGTGAAACACTGAAGTACGACTTTTATCCAAAATATTTTGAGCCACAGAGAGTTTTCGTTGTGCCATGCGCACCAAGAAATATAATCTGCCACTACTTTTATTTAAAAGGCACCGCTTATAAAGTGTTTATAACCTGTGACTAATATTCAAATGTGAATAATTTACTAATGTTTCCTTGATCAGTTAATTAATCAATCAATTGATTAACTTCACTGATGTCACATTGGTTAACGTCTCTGGTGAGTCATTAACAGTCAGAGCATTAATACAAGTTTCTAATAAAGCATCAAATCTGTTTTCATTAAGTTTTTTCTCATTTTATACTGACCCAACAACCAAAGTTATTCGATGTAATCTAATGTAATAAATGTTTATAAGTTCATAATTAAACTATTGATAAACTAAAGAGTTAAAAAATGATCAGGTTTAAACACTCATCACTTCATCTATAAAATATAAGTACATGACAAAACTATAACCCTTTATAATGGCTGCCTTTAAGAGATGTAATAATAATCATTACAAACAGTGTTCTTTATTATTTACTACTGATTTTATAACTTCCGCTGCTTTTAATATAAAATGTTTTTACTCCCACTTTCTCAGAAAATAATCGGAATCAGAAAAAACACTGGAGGAAATTGCATGAGACATGTTTACGTTGTCTCTGCCACAGAAGTTATATTTTTGCCCCGTCCATTTCTGTATTTGTTTTGTTTGTTTGTTAGCATGAACACACAACAACCACTCAACAGATTTACATGACACCTGGTTGAACAATGGGACAGGAGTCAACAAAGAATCCATTAAATTCTGGTGTGGATCCAGGATTTTTTCCCCTACTTTCTTCAAACTCATTCATTGAAATATCCACAGTTAACATTAAACATGCACTAAGGAAAGAATGAAAAGGAGGCGGAGAGCTGCAGGAGCTTGTGTGCTTTATTCGCTACAGATTATAGAGGTAGAGGACCTAAATCATCGGAGGAAAACAACACACGTTCTACTATTGACCAGCCGTCAGTGTAGAGGAGGGAAGACTGAGGCCCGTCTTATGCAACTCTTCAGGAGTGGTTTCATCATGGAGGAGGTCAATGTTAACTGACTCCTTGTTTGTTTCGTTAGTCTTATCATTTCGTTTTTCTCTCCAGAGAACTTCCATTAAAACTAGAACTACTAGAGCCCATTGTTTTTTCTTTTTGAGGACAAACTCGGACAAAGTGTTTTTAATATATTCATTTTTTTTTTTTTTTAATTTACAAAATAAAGGGCCGGGACGTATGTTCGGGTCTCTTGCTTTTCCAAGAAAGTGTCTTAGAGGAGGTCAACAATCTAAAATAGTCTGACATTCATAGTAGGCATGGTATGTATAATCAGAAGTATTTAAATGTTTGTGTCACATCCACAGGCAACGGGGGCAGCAGCATATGAATGATAACAGACTTACAAACACCAGTTACAACACAGTTCAGGTACAGGTCTAAAACTAAAAGATACAAATTGCACTAAGCCTCAGTTGTGACCACTCAGTTTGCCCCGTGGATGCGTCTCCTTGAATTCTTCGTCTTTAAACTGCTTCCACGTAGTTGGCGGGCAGCATGCCGGTCTTGCCGGTGCGCTGCACGGTGCCGTACATCCAGCCCTCGTCAATGGACTGCACGTTGACGATGACATCGCTGTCCTTGAAGGAGACCTCATCGCTGTCGGCTGCAACGTAGTCGTAGATGGCACGCACGGTTTTCTGCAGAGGAGGAAGGTGGATGAGAGTCAGAGTGTTTAAAGGATAGGGTTGGTGATTTTATATATAAATTTGTAAATGTTAACACATTCCATATTCCCACCCTATTCTGTCACTCATATCCCTACATGATCGTGTGTGTGTGTCTGTGTGTGTGTAATGTGAATAAGTGCTACTAACGCCGGTGGTGGAGGGGTGGGAGGGGACGGAGGACACGGTGGTCTGCTGGGTGGCCACTGATGAGGACCTCTGCTGCAGCTCCACAGTCTTAGCTTGCTGGTAGCCTGCAGGAGGAAAAACAGATCAGTCACAGTCTCGTCAGTATTTGATTTTGAATACTCACGACAAAGCAAAGACACACATTATTGTGTAAACTGTTATTTGCATTGATTGGTTACCGATAGAGGAGGCCATGAAGCCGTTGCTGTAGAGGGACATGTGGTGGTCGGCGTCCTGGGACACCTCCGACTTCTCGTCGCCCACGCCGCTCAGAGCGCTGGTGGAGCGGGAGTGTTCCTTGCTGCGCCGCTGAGCTTGCACTGTCAGAACAGGGTCAGACGCTCAGTACAGTCACATGATCCAATGCAGCATTTACATAATTCTAGTCCCAGCTGCTACACATCTGTTGAATTGGACATTTTATTCAGATGGAGGTTATCCTTGTTCTTCCAGCTCTGATTGGGAACGCGTGTAAACATGGGAAACTGGAAGCATTTTCAAAAGCTCCCTGCACTAAACATCTGGATCAGCATCATCAGTGTGTACACACACCACTTTGACTCAGACAAAGATGATTCCACAAATAATTGTCAGATTGTTATGAAAGCTACAGAAAATATATTATTCATACACCATCGTTCCTAATGATTTTAGCAACAACTCAACTGCTCAGTCAATCAGCACTTACACAAAATGTTCCCAATATTCTGGACCATGAAAAGGTCATTTAAAAACTAATAATGAATTCAACAATGTATTCATATCTATTTACATATTATGTAAGAGTATAATGGGCCGTTCCATAATCAGCTATCACATGAAGGTTGAATTGCAGCTTTGCGCAAAAAACGAAACATCTTTTAATCCCTCAAAGAATTTACCATCACATTTGCATATTGCATGAGAATGAACTAAATCACTTATTAATCTGAAACATTCCTTAAATCATTTCTACTTAATTGAGAGTTTCTCCTCTCACCTGTCATCATGTGCAGACTCCTGGACTGGATGTTGTCTTCAGCAGGGTCGTAGTCAAACACAGAGCCGGGGTTCGTGCGCCACACGCGCAGATCTGAAGGTACAGAGTCAGTTACTGCATCAGACAAACAAATACTGACTCAGGAACCAGTCTCACTCTGTGTGGAGACATGTCACCCCAGCCAAAGTAGAAGGAAAGGCTGTGTGCATTTGCAAATACTGTGCAAGACCTATGTTAAGAACGACACAAAGATGCAGAAGCATATAGTCTAGTGCCCAAAGTTTCCTCAGGGCTCAAATCAGCCTATGACAAAACAAAACGTTTATATTTATGTCTGTATATTAAAGGTAAATACAGTTAGTATAAATTACCCAAAAAATGTTCAGTTTATTCCAGTTAATTCCCTTATATTCCCATGGAAAGTTTCCAACTTTGAATATTCCCGGAATTTTGCAACCCTAGTGAATTATAAATATAACACCTAGTCAATATTTCTTTTTTTATGAGTCAAAACCTGTCAATGGGGCGTTTTGGAATTTCCCGTGGCTGTATTTCTAAACTAGAACTAGAATCTGATGACAGAGAGGACTGTGTTACCGGTGATGGTCTCCTGGTCGTGCTCGATGGCGCGTCTCCTCTCCATCTCCACCACGCGCCTCTGGATGCCGCGGTAGTTGATGTCGCTGAACTCCTGAGTGTTCTTCTTCGCGCGTTCCAGCACCGGGTCGGAGGTGGTGGCAGTGAAGCTGCCCTTGCTTTTCTCAAAGTCCTCGTGGTACCTCACCTGAACCACACAAATCACATGTTTACTCTACAACTTGTTTGCACCAGTTTAGCACATTGTACAAATACAAATAATCTCACTGAGGCTTTTTTTTAAACAGTAAAAATCGATATTTGAGACCAGTTTCTAATCCTCAGACAAACATCCAGGAAATCTTACTCCAGAGATATTGCGCTGGGTCTCCCTGACGCGCCTCATCTCAGGTGTGTCCAGAACGAAGGCGGCCTTGCCCTGGACCTGCTTCCGGAAGCTGTCGGAGTACAGCACCTGGTGGAGGACAAAGGACACACAGTGAGTTGAGTGTAATGATTTAAAGCTAAGTTCATCATAAGCAGCCATTGGCATCCACAGCACAAAGAGCTTGGCAGTAAATAGGACACAAACACAGAGCTGCCAGGGCATTACTGGGATGTCAGACAAATGAATTAGGAGGGATGTTTTCATTAAGAGGTGAGAGTAGTAACATAACAAGATTACATCCCAGTCTTCAGTGGGAGGACGACATGGGAACAAGATGAGTAGTTTGAACAACAGGAGAGGTTAGAGGTGATGATGTGCACAGACACACCACAGCTTGCTATTAAAGACATTTAACCCTAGAACACTAACGTCGGGTGTTTTTTACCCGAGCGAGTGTGTTCATGGAATTGTCATTGTGTTGCTGATGTCTGTGTGGCGTGGGTCCTTGGGTAGCTTCAGTCTGCTCTCCGTGACGTCATAGAAGGTTGGCTAGTTACCCTGCTCCCATCCCTTACGTGTTAGGGTGATTTATACCCGACGTTAGTGATAGAGGGGAGAATATTTGTTGAATATAATATAAGTTGTAAATGATGCAGGGAGACTGTGCCTTCATCGGACATGTCCCAGGAACGGCTGGACCGAAGAACAAGTTCCCAGCTCTATTATTTATATTTTTAGGAATATTTCTTTAACGACTCCCTAATTTTTCACAAATTTTAGAGCCTTTTTATAGGGTCCCCCCATGATACCCTTTTTTCCGTTTTATGATATGTTGTTTAGGGGGAAATTAAAGAAGGGTACTTCAAATTGACATGTATTGTTGTACATTAGTATATTTTGATTAGAAGTATTTTTTATCGGGTAAATTATATTGGTTAAAATGTACCCGACATTAGTGATGGTGTTACTAGTGTTCTAGGATTAAGAGAGAGCGCAGTAGGGGAGAATTAATATGATTATTTAGAGCCAGGGGACAAGTTGGTTAGAAAAGGGTTATCTGAACATTTCTGGAGTAGAACATGTTCTTGAAGTGGTTCTGTAAGTACCGAGCTAATGTTTTCTTGGTTCCTTTTGACTCGCTCCATCTCTGGAGTGGACACCACAGGAGTTCCCTTGGCGGAACTGTCTTTATACAACACCTACAGGACAGAAGCACAGTCAGACACTGAACCATACATAGAGGACACACACACACACCTATAGGACTGGTTTCATAGACATACTCTTACAGAGGACATACAGAGAAAAAGAGATTAAATAATCTCAGAGGGGAAAGGCCTTTAACTTGTTAGGTGTCACACTTTTTGCTTTAGGAATATTTTTTAAGAAGAGTCTGTGAAATTGGTCCTATAGAGTGATGCATCCTGGTCACTCCGGTCGAACAGCCAGGATCTGTTGTGGCCACAGACGTTGAGATTAACACACTTTTTACACCTCAGAGATTTAGCTCCTAGGGGAAATTAATTTTGCAACACGCATGGGCTTTAATGTGAAGAAAGCTGGGCTGTGGGTTAGAGAAAAAAGGAGGGTGTCACGCAGCTTGAGGGGGTTGATGGTGGAAGATTTGAAAGAATAAAAGGAGAAAAGGAAAAAAAAGAAGAAATGCACTGATGGAATTAGGGCTGCATTGGGGTCAGAATGGTGATGATGGAAGGGCCGGAGCTCAAGAAAGCGCAGTTGGTTTTGATTGGTTGGAGATGGATGAGCAGGAGGTGATGGGAGCATGAGATGAGGGGAGGTAGCTTATTATTGATGGGCACCACTCTCAACAGTTAAAAGCACACGTTGGTTTGGTTTGGTTCCACTACCGAGCTGATGTGCTTCTGGGTCTGTTTGACCCGCTGCACCTCAGGGAGGTCCGATATAGCTGTGCCTCGACCCAAAGAGTCCTTGTATTTGATCTACCCAGCAGGCAGTTTGGGTTTCATGCAGAGAAAGTGGAGGGAAAAAAAAGAACAAAGATCAGGTCAATCTGAGACAGTTACAGACAGGATGATAGAAGGAGACACAGCACAAACAAAACAAACAAACAAACAAATCACTGCAGACGTAAAACATGGAATTATACACACGCTTTTTTTCCTCCTAAGAAATAAAGAAGCAGGTTATGTTAGAGACATAGTCTATGTGACCCTACACGGCTCATTGGAGTTATAACAGCTCAGACATTTTAAACAGCAGGTGAAGGCTCGGGAGAAATGTTACGACAATATGTTTGAGGGAGGTGGCAGAAAAGGGTGAGGTCACTCTGTGGAGTACCGTGCTAATATTTTGCTGATTGCGTTTGACTCTCTCCATCTCTGGGGTCTCAGATACTGACGTGCCTTGTCCCACTCCTTCCTTGTACTGAAGCTTTGAACGAGAATGAGCAAAACAGACGTCAATTACGGCGGCGACACACTCAAACTCTGATTAGTTTTCTGTTTAGGAGGGAAGGAAAAAAACGATTAAGTCAAAGAAATCCAGGGAACTAATAGAGGAAAACTAAGGATGGGGGGAAAATGGGATTTATGGAACTACAGTTAGGATGGAGGAGGGAATAACTACTAAAAGCACAAAATAGTCAGGTTTGGAAGACATTTAGAGAAGAGGTCAGACGGCGTTTTGTGGGATTGATTATCAGGGGATGAAATAAGGGTCAGTGCAGGTCGGTTTCTACCGAGCTGATATTCTTCTGGGTTTCTCTGACCCGCTTCATCTCAGGGAGATCTGGTATGGCCGTGCCTTGACCAGGGGAATCCTTGTACTGTATCTGCCCAGTGTAAAAGTTAAACAGGTACAGAGTAAGACAGGGACAAACAAAAAGCACACATACTACAGACACGTCCATTCATTCTAAACAACAGTGAACACTTGAATAAATAGAAAAAAAAGTTATTACTCCTATGTTGGTAGATGGTGGTCGGGAATGTTGTGAATGGATAAAGTTGGGAAATATATATATGTGATATTAAAAAGATGATACCTCATTAAGGGTTTAAATGCCATGTATTATCATGAGGCAGAATATTCCTACAGACTCACTGAAAAATATCAAGTCATCAAACCAGAATGGTTAAAAGTTTATGAAACTTAGTTAGGATGGAGGAGGGAACAACTACTAAAACCTCCAAATAGTCAGGTTTGGAAGACATTTAGAGAAGAGGTCAGACGGCGTTTTGTGGGATTGATTATCAGGGGATAAAATAAGGGTCAGTGCAGGTCAGTTTCTACCGAGCTGATATTCTTCTGGGTTTCTCTGACCCGCTTCATCTCAGGGAGATCTGGTATGGCCGTGCCTTGACCAGGGGAATCCTTGTACTGTATCTGCCCAGTGTAAAAGTTAAACAGGTACAGAGTAAGACAGGGACAAACAAAAAGCACACATACTACAGACACGTCCATTCATTCTAAACAACAGTGAACACTTGAATAAATAGAAAAAAAAGTTATTACTCCTATGTTGGTAGATGGTGGTCGGGGATGTTGTGAATGGATAAAGTTGGGAAATATATATATGTGATATTAAAAAGATGATACCTCATTAAGGGTTTAAATGCCATGTATTATCATGAGGCAGAATATTCCTACAGACTCACTGAAAAATATCAAGTCATCAAACCAGAATGGTTAAAAGTTTATGAAACTTAGTTAGGATGGAGGAGGGAACAACTACTAAAACCTCCAAATAGTCAGGTTTGGTAGACATTTAGAGAAGAGGTCAGACGGCGTTTTGTGGGATTGATTATCAGGGGATGAAATAAGGGTCAGTGCAGGTCAGTTTCTACCGAGCTGATATTCTTCTGGGTTTCTCTGACCCGCTTCATCTCAGGGAGATCTGGTATGGCCGTGCCTTGACCAGGGGAATCCTTGTACTGTATCTGCCCAGTGTAAAAGTTAAACAGGTACAGAGTAAGACAGGGACAAACAAAAAGCACACATACTACAGACACGTCCATTCATTCTAAACAACAGTGAACACTTGAATAAATAGAAAAAAAAGTTATTACTCCTATGTTGGTAGATGGTGGTCGGGGATGTTGTGAATGGATAAAGTTGGGAAATATATATATGTGATATTAAAAAGATGATACCTCATTAAGGGTTTAAATGCCATGTATTATCATGAGGCAGAATATTCCTACAGACTCACTGAAAAATATCAAGTCATCAAACCAGAATGGTTAAAAGTTTATGAAACTTAGTTAGGATGGAGGAGGGAACAACTACTAAAACCTCCAAATAGTCAGGTTTGGTAGACATTTAGAGAAGAGGTCAGACGGCGTTTTGTGGGATTGATTATCAGGGGATGAAATAAGGGTCAGTGCAGGTCGGTTTCTACCGAGCTGATATTCTTCTGGGTTTCTCTGACCCGCTTCATCTCAGGGAGATCTGGTATGGCCGTGCCTTGACCAGGGGAATCCTTGTACTGTATCTGCCCAGTGTAAAAGTTAAACAGAGTAAGACAGGGACAAACAAAAAGCACACATACTACAGACATAACTACAGACTAACCCTAACCCATTCATTCTAAACAACAGTGAACACTTGAATATAAATAGAATAGAATAGAAAAAAAAGTTATTACTCCTATATTATGTTGGTAGATGGTGGTCGGGATGTTGTGAATAGATAAAGTTGGGAAATATATATATGTGATATTAAAAAGGTGATAATCCAGTGTATTATCATGAGGCAGAATAATCCTACAGACTCATTGAAAAATATCAAGTCATCAAACCAGAATGGTTAAAAGTTTATGAAACTTAGTTAGGATGGAGGAGGGAGAACACGGTGGCAAAAGGAAAAAAGGAAAAAGTTTGGACAAGTCAGAGGGAATGATTGTAAGGAGATAAAAAGTATTGGTCAATGCAGGTCTGTCTCTACCAAGCTGATATTCTTTTGGGTCTCTCTGACCCGCTGCACCTCGGGGAGATCTGGGATGGCTGTGCCTTGACCGATAGAATCCTTGTACTGAATCTGCCCATTGTACACATTACAAAGGGACAGAGTAAGACACAGACATTGCCTCTTAACACCAACATATAAATAAAGCAGTGTGTCTTCTATGAATCTGTTTTCAAAATAGATGATGATCAAGATGATGAAGTAGGGAATGGGAGATGAAGATGGGCAGGGTCACTCTGTGGAGTACCGTGCTAATGTTGCGCTGGTTGCGTTTAACCCGCTCCATCTCAGGGGTCTCGGGTAAAGCTGTTCCTCCTCCCAGATCCTCTCTGTACTGAATCTTTATGTGCACGAGGAATAAAAGCAACCACCGATGGTTTAACTCTTGCATAATGACGACTTGGTGCTGAATCAAGCTTCAAAACTGAGACATTTTCTTTCACATAAAACAATACAAACATATAAAACAACATTTAAACAAACACCTTTCTGGACATGAACCCAACATGGTACAGTGAACAAAGAATTTAACACCACACAAGCTCTGCACTAACAACTATAGAACAAACTGTCATGGGTTAGTGGCTGGAATTAAAATGAGGCATATTTAAAGGTTAAAGTCCGAAGAAATAAGGGCTGCATATCAGGGGTTTGTTAAAAAAAATGAGGAAGGAAAGTAAAAAAAACAAAGTAATTATAAGTGTAAAAAAAGTATTAGAATATGTTAAGAAAAACGAAATTATGAAGTAGATACCGAGCTGAAATTCTTTGTATTCTCTTTAACACGGAGCATTTCGGGAGTGTCCTTTACAGAAGACACTTTGCCCTTATTGTTTTTAACGTCATTCTGGTATAGAAGCTACAGGGAGAAAAACAAAAGGGCAGTTAAAATGTATCACAATGACACAATGATGTAAAACTACAACATAGAGGACAGAAGAAAAAAATGACTACTGTTTCTAATGAGCAAAACACGTGTAACTCTTCTGCTTTGAGGACAAATACTGACACAAAACACTTAACTGGACTGAATGAATTAAACGTACAAAACACATTCAACTAACAGTACACAGGTTTAAAGTATTGAAGATAATACTTTACAGAGGACATGGAGACATACACAGACACTGGAGGAACCTCTGACGTCAAACTGTAAGACCTCGGCGGTGGAAGACATGGTGCCCCCGGGAGAGTTCATCATTTACAAGTATTACTTACGGTGCTGAAGTTCTTCTGGTTCTCACGAACTCTCAGCATCTCCGGAGTGTCCAGGACGGGCACATAGTGAGACATGGTCTTCTCAGCATCCTCTCTGTACTTTTTCTGTTGGACAGAAATATCATCGGCAAGAATCTCAGTTAAAATAGAGACAGCTGTTTAAAGATTTTTCTGTTAGCGTGGTTTTGAATGTGTTAAAATCCGACTGAATAAAGATGGACGACATTATAGCTCCCCTAAAGTGAAGTCAAGGAATCTTGATCGCCCCCTGGTGGCTGGCTGCAGTATATGTCATGAACCCTGCCTCCTCCACGTTAGTGGAAAGGACATGGTCCAAAAAAAAAACTTTTTCTTAACCTTCACACTAACATTTGTTTTAATTCATTTTTACCAGTAAGTCTTGGTTTAATTAGTCATGATTGACAGCTCGCGAGACAGACTTGCAATTGGTCCAGATATGTATCTACAGGACCTCGACACCTCAGCGCAACACAACAATCACTACTGCAAAGACCCTGGTGTATAATGACACAAATATGTCAGGATTCATATCCAGCATATTTTGGCTTTATTTTTGTACAACGGGAGGAAGTCGAGATGCGTCGTCCATCTTTCTTTCAAGGTCTATGATCCCGATACAGGGGTAAACAATTCGTTTTTTTAATCTTTGAGTGTGGGCATTGGTCCAGTTCAGTAATCTACCTGGCTGACCATGGTCTTCATCTGCTGAGCATGGATGATGTCAGGGGTGTCGATGACGGATGTGAAGCTGGCCCTGTCCATCTCAGCAGTGTGCTTGTACTTAGTCTACAGAACAGTATAAAAGTCAATCAACACCATTTTTTTTACATTAATATAAAAACTACTGACAATGATTCAGACCTGGCTGAGGATGTCAGTTGCATTTCTGGCCCTCATGAAGTCTGGGGTGTCCGTAGCCAAAGCCATCATTCCCTTGCCTTTAATCTCCAGCTCCAGTGACTTCTTGTACTCTCTCTGTTGATGTTGCGGGGGACAGAGCGTTACTTAAAAGCACTGTACTCAGTTAAATCAGACACAACTGGCAGATTAGAATGATGAGGGAGGGCTGCAAAACCATGAGGCCTGGGGAAATGGTAAATAAAGAAAGTCAGAAGAAATTAGGATTTTAAAAGGAAAAGGAACAAATAAAGTGAATGGACAGCAGGATGTGTCTGAAGCTCCAATCAAAACTGAAAAAATTAAATAGCAGTGGTTAAGGAGAGTTTGTTAAAGCACGGTTAGTTATTATCAACAAACCTCTTTTTTTGTGATTTCTATTATTCAAGTTTATATATTAAATATCTTAACTGTTTGTTGAAAACATACATACCAATAATATACCTCAAACCGTTATTTATTATTATAAAAAATGTATACGACATCTAAAAAATTTATTTTGTATACACCTTTTATAGGTGCCTATCGACATAAGTTAAAAGTCAACTAATTGGAAAATAGAAAAAATCATTAGGTATTTTAAAAATAAAATAAGATATGCTGTGAGTATATTTGAGGTTGGTTTGTGAATGATTCACCAGGTGCAAAGTAATGAGTAAAACGTGAGAGTTAGTGATGTCACGAAGCAGGGACAAAGAGTCAAACCCAGCAGTTTTTAGTGGGATGATGAAGCTTAGTTAAGGGGGGAGAGGATTCAGCAGATGATGCACCAATGGCAGAATTGTTGGAAGTCACTTGGCTGGTAGCGTGATGCCACCTGCCTCTCAGGCAGTCATACCTCACTCAGGATATGAGTTGCATTCCTTGCACGCAAACGCTCCGGAGTTTCCTCCAGTGCAATTAGACCTTTACCCTTCACACCCTCTTCTAGATCCCTCCTGTATTCTTTCTACAGGACGGAAGAAGAGCAGAAGTACTGCAGAGAGGGGCAAACAGGCAGGCCAGGCCAAGGCACACGTACAGACAGTACAGGGGTGGCTTTGAGCTGAAAGGGCAAAGTGCCAGAGCTTTGCCCTTTCAGCTCAAAGCCACCAAGTCTCCACTGAGAAAAGAAACTAAGCATTGATAGACTAAGAGTTAAGATCTTTTTTATAAATTTTTGTCTTATTATTTTATAAAGTGGCGACATTGGTGACTTTGGCAAAAAACTTTATAACAGACAAAAATAATCATATTTTGCCAAATGTAACATGGAAATAAAAACACAAAATAACAATTCCAAGTCAGCACTTCACCATAAAAACATTGCAGAGTCATTCAAGTCATAACATGCATACATGCAGACTTTTAACTGAAAGGTTTTTCAAGACAACTGCTACATGAAGGGTGAAAGAAGGAATCCAACATGTCAGTGGATATGATTATAAACGGAAATATTAAACTAATTTCTAAAAAGTCACACAATGGATAGGGACAAGGGAGATGGATGTTTCATTAACTGTTTAGAGTTTTGAAGGGAATCATGCGGAAGAATTAAAACTGAACTGTATGGGTCAACCTACATGAGGGAAGGAAACACTCTTGGTAATAAAGGAAAGTAGTGTATAGAAACAAAAAGAGGGATCATGGCTGTAATGTAGTCTTAGTGTTATTATAAAGGATGGCTGAGGTAAAAAGGGGAAGTCATCAGGTATAAATTATCCTTTAGTTACCTCACTGGCTATTTTGGTGGCATGTCTGACATGTATCATGGCAGGGGTGACCTCCAAGCCTGAGAGGTTCTTGCCCCTCATGTGCTCCTCAAAGTCCTTCCTATAGTCTTTCTATCGGCCGCAGACATGAGACATAGGACAGACAGAGCTCAGGTGAGCACATGCAAGCAGGGCCGGTTGACAATGCAGATACCTCCTCCTGGTTTACACCTTTCTGCATAAAGTGACACAGATGCCTGCATCTGCAGTCTCTGATGTCAGTATTAGTGTGTCTGTGTGTCATTGTAGGAACTCTGATGTTGGGAGTCTGGAGTTTAACACTGGAGTAATGACAATCCAATCAGATGTATTGCAGGTCTATAATTAAAATATCTACAATCTAGGCTACTTAGAAATTTGTTCAGGTGCTGCGAGAAACAATGACTTTACATGTGTCATACTTTAAATGAGAGAAATATTAATTTATTGGAAATTTTGATATTAAGTAAATTGAATATAAATTATATCACATGTATTATTCTGATATATACAGTATTAGAGAACAGCAATGTGCAAGGCATTGGGCAAGGCATTTTACACCTTCTTACAGTTTCTTAAGCACACAATGTTAAAGCCACTATGTAACATCTACTGAGCAACAGCGCCCCCTGCAGCTACACCTGGTGTTTCATTATGTTGGGCTCTGTGTCCAAGCGATTAAGTGGCTTTCATGAACGGCATGAAAAGCATTGTAATTGTATTTCCAAACTTCTGAACCATTCTGTGAGCCTAATATAAACCACAGCTTGACATCCAAAAAGATGTACTTCAAAAGAGGTAGTACAATAAGAGTTAATTGTATTGGAGAGAGGCCTGAAATAGAAAGTAAACTGCATTTGTGGTTACTTGAAGCTCAGACGTGAGAGACTGGGTGTTTACCTGGCTCTGCATGTGCTGGGACTCCTTAGCCGTCACATATGTGGGTGTCTCAAAGTCCAGCATGGGCTTACCCCTCTCCTTCTCATACTTCTCCTTATATTTCACCTGCAGCACAGATGTAATGTCAACAGACAGTTTGAAAGATGTTACACAGGTACATTATTTCATTTAGAAATTAACAGACAATTTGGAAGATGTTTGAGTTGTGTAATCTATCGGCAGCATCAAGTCTGCATACATTTTTGTCAGAGTGAAGAAAGCGAGAGTTGAAACTCACAGCTGTGTTATTGGGGAAGGTGCAGTGTTTATTGGACGCCAGACATGGCACCACTTACGTTGCTCTGAAGTTCAGAAGCCTCCTTGTGATGAAGCTGTTCTGGTGTGTCAGCAATCATATGGTAGTGACCCTTACTCTCCTCAAATTTCTTCTTGTAGCAGTACTATGGGGGAATTCCCATTCAAGTAGGACAGAACAGCTCAGTACAGCAAACAAGAGAACGAGCGTCTGTCTGAAAGTTTACTCACATCTTAGCAATGTCAAAAATATATTCTCACAAAATAATGAGTGGAAAATTTAAAATGGTGGTTAAAAATAGAATTCAATTTATGGAGAAGGTTACATTTTTGGTTAAGTGATAATTAATAAACTAAAGAGGGAAAAAATGTACTTAAGGGAAAAATGAAGCTGAAAATGTGAAATAGCAGAGGTAATCGATGGAGAAAGTATGGGAGGGTCAAAGGTCAAGGGTGAGAGGGGTGGTTAAGGATCACTACCAGATGAGGTCACAGAATAGCGTCGGTGTGGATGATGGAGCTCTAGTGCATGAGATGGTCAATGAGCATGTGAAAGTGTTAATGATGTCGAGGTGAGTTCAGACACATTTCAGTGAACGTGAACAGACTCCCAGCAGATTCCTGAGTGACAGTGTGAGATGGTTAGAGGGCGACGCTGCCTTACGGTGCTGGACAGTTTGCTGGTGCTCAGGTTGTGCTGCATGGACAGAGACTCAGCCATGTCAGTCACAGGCTTGTGGAGCTTCTTCAGGTCGCCCTTGTACTTCACCTGTGGACAATGATCACAACACATGGAAAAATAATGGATGATACTGTAATTCTATGTTGGAAATTTTGTTCAACTTGACCTGTTTGTTAATACTATTATTTGATTTTATCACCTCTTGATCACTTTTTATTCTTTTTATTTCACCTATTGATGTATTTGTCATTAAAGCTTTTGGATACAGTATTTGATTAGTTTCCTTGTTTCTTGGCTCCTAAGTCATTTGTGAACCACTAACCTGTATGAAAGGCTCTATACAAATAAAGATTGATTGATGTATATTTTTACAGTAGATCACTTTCATATATGTATTTGGTGAGATTGTGAATGAAGTGGTTTATCAGTGTGGATATCAATTCTTGCATCCTAAAAAAAGGATATAGTGGTATGGGAGATTCTAGTAATGGATGGATGGAATGATGCAGCTCAGGAGAAAACCTACCTCACTGGCCAGCAGACTGGCATCCTTCAGAGTCTGGTAAATCTTACTGTCCTTCAGGTCATACTGCTGTTTCCTTCCCTTCATCTCCTTTTCAAACTTCTCCTTGTACTTCAACTAATAGGACGGGATATACATGTGTTAATACAGCTGATTGCTTTCAGGGAGACCTAAATCATCGGAAGATTTAAATAACTATACTTATATTGTATAGATTCTCTTTTTGTAAAAGCAGTGCAAACTATTTTTAATATTAACCCTCAACTTCAATTGTATCCCTTGTTATACAAGAAAAATGAAAAACTGCAGTCAAGGTTTGTATCTTGTAAAAAAATTATTCACTTGTCCATGCATCAATCTATTTATAATTATGGTGATAATCAGTCCCAGAGGGCAAGAACATCTCAAAGGGCATGTTCACATCTGCATTTCTGTTCCAGACTTGAGAAGAAAATCGTACATATTGTTTTACTTTATTCCAAGTTTTCAAATTGGTCTTTATGTCTAATCACAAACAACATAAGGCATTAGACAGTGTTGGTACACTGTCATAATGTCTCCTTACATTGTCAGTGCTGAAAACAAACCATCAGCTGTGGAGACGCCCTCAGAGGCTGTTCAGACCTTAAGTCGTGCATCTGTAAGCACTTTATGCATGAGTTCAGCTAAGATGGACTGTAGTTCACACCAGATTAAAATTCATCTCAGTGAGTCTCAACTGACGATGTGTGAATGGATTTTCCAATTTGATTTGATTGCTTTTCAGATGCAGAATTTTTATCACAATTCTGTTCTTTAAGTATTTTAAGTGGATTTTCTTATGTTTAAAACCAACTTTTGATCCGACCACTCAAGATGCATTTTAATGTAGAGTGTGAACTGAGTCTAATATAACATTTTTGTGAGGCACATAGACACAAAACGGACTACATATATAAAGAAGTATATATGAAAGAGATAAGACTATGATTGTGGTTGTTTCAGGGTGGGGGCTGGATTCTTCTTTGGAAAGAAAGATCAACCACTTTTAGAGATAAAGTCAGACAGGGTAAGATCCCTCAATATCATCTTAGAAGAAAAAACATCAAAATCTGGCACAATAATAATTATTCTAAACGTCAAACAAACCACCATTTCAGAAAGACCAATTTCTGAGTTACCCGGGAGAAAATTGGGAAAATTATTAAATGTTAAACTTCAACAAAAATAATTAGTGTACAGTATTGGCACCAGTGGAACTAACGCAACAAAGCAATGCTTGCCTATGCTTAGTAAAGAGCCAGAGTGGGTTAGGTAAACAAAAAGCAGAGGTTGCACATGATGCCAAGCTGCACTAAAAATAAAATTATTTTGGAACATTTTACAAGATAAATCTTTTCATAAAATCTCCTTGAGCTTTGTATCTAAAGGTCAGTGAATCCCCCAGTAAAACCAGAAATTAACCAATCAGTCATTGAAGAGATGATACGAAGGGAGCAGAGCGAGAGAGCAGACACACACACATAGTAGCAGCCCATTAATTACAGGGCATGAACCTCCTTACATCACTAGTCACGGAACTCATTTTCTTAATGTGGCGCATCATGGGTGTATCATAGGAAGCGGCTCCATGGAGGGAGGTCTTGTCCTCCACCTACAAAGCGCAGTGAGATGGATGGATGAGAACATGGAACAAGACATTATGGAAGGAGAGAATGGAGGAGAGAAATGAGGAATAAGGAGAGAAAAGTATATAAAGAGGAAGGAGGAGGACAGATGTAGAGATGGAGATGGGACATGTACAATGACATGAGCAGTTAAACATGTACATCTACTTTCATGGAGTGACAGATTAAGGCATGGATTATAAATGCATGATGGCAGAGGAAGCGTTATGAAAGAGCTGCTAGTTCTATCGTTAGCCCCCTAACATAACTGTCGTTAAGCATCTACCACAACATCGCTAATATGCAAATATTAGCACATGGAAGCTGATCTGACGTTGACACTGAGGCAGCTGGTGTTGAAAGGCTTCCACTGACAGATTCCAGCTGTCATACTGTATATGTGAAAACGACTGTAGTGAACCAGTGGGAAAGCTCTGTGACTGGCCCGTGGCTTCAAGAGACAGATTTGGTTTGATGTACCTGGCTGTTCAACTTGGACACCTCAGTGGCCAGAGCGATGTCTGGGCGGTGGGCCAGGGAACCACCACGGCTTGCCTCCTTACGGGCCTTGTCACGGTAGCCAATCTGATGGAAACAAGGACAGTTTGCTTCACAGATTTTGTCGTTAAAAGGTTTTTGGTGCCATTTTGTCAATAAACATCAGTTGTGGAAGATCAACAGTTTTCTTGATTTTTCTGTTTTGATGGATCATGTAGATGCAACACATTTCTCTGCCATTCCTCTCATTAAATGGTCTCAAAATTGTGGACCAGTGATGGCATTTAATATGCAAATATTAGATCAACACTTAGGAGTAATTAAAATTAAACACATTAAAAGATGTATTCAATGCCAATGTTTGGTATATTTTTTTCTGCAAAACATTGCATATATGGCCAGACAGTTAATTTCCCCCTTTATTCAGGCTATGATGTCTTAAAGCAGTTTTGTGAATTGATCACACAAGTGAAAGTCAAAGGTGACTCTGCATCTGTCTAGTAATGGGACTGAAAACTTGGCCGGTGAAGTCTGAGAATTGCAAAACAGAGATGTGTTTACGCAGTATGTCAGTCTGTTTGACACAAAGAGGGCGTATATATATGGTATTTCTGTCTTTGACTGCATCTACTTGACGTTTACCTCACTGATGAGTTTGGCAGCCTGGGTAGCCTTCCTTATGTCAGGACGGTCAACTACAGATGTGTAGTGGAGGTTGGCTTTGGCGGCCTTCTTATAAGCAATCTGTGGCATTGAGCAGAAGAGCAGACAGAATACAGTTTATTCTATAAACTGATCAGCTCATCAAGGAGACATGAGACTATCCCAACCTATAGATTGTAGCTGTATATTAAATCTATAAAATGTTATTTATGACAACATTGTGGGGATGACTCACACTGCTCTGACTCTTGGCCACGTCGATGGCATGCTTGACTTCGGGTGGAACGATCATGAGGTTATACGCTGACTTGCCCTTATCCTTCTCATACTTTGCTTTATACAGTTTCTGAAAAGAGAGAATTGAAGTGTTAATATGGCAGAACAAAAATAATTCAGGATTATGATGATCTTATTTCTGTGAAACACATGTGAGAAGGTTGTACCCCGCTGACAAGCTTGTTGATCTCCTTGCTGTGGGCTGTGTCACGAGTCTCAGGCAGAGTAGTAAACGAGCCTGACTGCATGTCCTTCTTACTGGCCCTCTTGTATTTGCTCTGAGGAAGGAAATAAAGATCTCAACATGTTTTGTTGTAGCTATAATAACAGGTGCTAAAGTGTCATATTGTAATGGCCAAAGATTTACTCAAAAACAGATCTTTTTTTTTACCTCTGATGCCAGACTTCGCACAGACTTGGCATGCAGGATTTGAGGAGTGTCGCTGACAGGCATGTAATGGCCCTTCGCCTGCTCATACTTCTCTTTGTATTTCACCTGTTAGGCAGAAATTAAAACACTATTAGTTTACAACATTTGAAAACAATATTCTCTGTGCCTTGTAGTAATTACATTTCATTGTATAGTTGCTGATAAAGAAGAGGGAAACTTACACCACTGGACATCTCATTATTTCTCTTGCACAGGACGGCTAACTTGTCGTCAACTATAGGGATCACACAGCCCTTGAGCATCTCTTTGTCATACTTGTACTCAACCTGTGGGTGAAATGATGAGAGAAATTCAGAAAAACCCTGTTGCACGTTGTTTAATTGAAAAAAAATGAAGGACACATAAACAAAAAGCAACAACTCACGTCACTCTGTTGCATGGAGTTCTTGGCATTATTGAGGAAGTCAGGTCTGTCCGTTGTCCAAATCCATTGGTTCTTGGTGGCTTCATACTTTTTCTTGTAGTCCAGCTAGTAATTAACACAATAGTACATATTTTATCATTACTTTCAGAGTTTAACTTTACTCTAATCAACAGAAACAGAACTTTCCAAACACTGTCACTTACATTGCTGCAGTTCTTGTAAGCCTCCCGGGCAGCACGAATCTCATGAGCATCGGGGGCGATGTTGATCTGAGCCTTGCTCCTCTCGTACACCTCTTTATATTTCAGCTGCAAGATGAATGAAAAAACACACCGTCAAACATAAAAAACCTGTTTCATATTTTTGGATGGAACCTTTTGGAGTGGGACTTACATTGCTGGTGATCTCCTTGACCTTCTTCATGTGCGTCTGGTGTGGAGTGTCGAAAGGCAAGGTGTATCCCTTAGCCTTGGTCTTGTTGTACTCCATCCTGTAGATGATCTGAGGAGTAATAATCACAACAAAATAAGATTTGCAATTGAAAAATAAGTGAAGACATATTTCTGGTATAAAAGAAACACCAAAACTTACATCACTGATCTTCTTGCTGCGTTTGTGAGCCTCATACTCGGGTGTCTCCAGAACGGAGGTGAACTTGTCCTTGGCACGTTCATACTGCTCCCTGTATCTCCACTGATGGAGGAGGAGGAGGACGTGGAAACACAAATTAAGTTATTATCTCTCATAATCAATTTGCTGCTGTGATAATTTAATTAATGTGTTTTTTGACAACTGGCTATACTTATAATTTGTGCTAAAGTAAATAAACTAAACTTAAACTATGCCAGAAAAGGGGGTGAATGAATCTGTGAAGAGATGCTGAAATAAGCATCAAAAGTCCTCCTTAAAGTCAATTCAGATGAGGACACTATAATAATTGCTTTCTTTTATTATATACTAAAGCTGGGGTGTAAACAAATGTTATCCTACAGTTTCTCATTTAGTCGCCAAGATTTTCTTCAACAGTTCTCTGACAGTATAAAAGTCTAAAAAAAATGTAATTATTTCCACGCAATGTATTATGTAACCTGATTGAATAATAGCAATGTATCTGATGAGTGCCATGCATATGTTTATGTACAAAAAAAATGCTTTATGAAACATGCAAAAACACAAAATGAGTTATTATCCAGGTGAACATACAGACAAGGACACGGGTTACCAAAAATTCAGTCATGAAATTCTGCAGTGCCCACGTAGCTCATGATGACCAGATCATCTTACGCTCCTGCTCACTGAATGGCTGATGAATAGAGGTGCTTCTACAAATATCATTCATAAGATTTAGTCAAGAGAGGACAGTAAAATGAATTTGGAACCTCAACAGTTTTAGATAAGAAATTGTGGAAATTAGTGGATTATCTACATAAAAAGTTTAAAAAAAAAATCTAGCCATAGGTTTAATCAAACAGCTAAAATTAAAACATATATAAAATAGGCATAGATCCATTTTATCAAATTGTATCAAATCAGCCAAAGCTGCTATTTACTGATTTTTTTTTGTTGCAATAAAGCAACTTCTGCAGAACATTTTATTGATATGAGTTTAAAGTTTGATAATCAATGTAACATGAAGATAAATGAATAGGTGATGGATGGATTAAAGCATGAAAGATAGTAAGGGTGGAAGTTTAAGAATTAAAGTGATATGAATGGAGGGAAAATGTTTCTACAATGTATTTCTAAAAGCAGCTGAGTGGAACAAAGTTATCAAATATAACTTGATCTACACAGTGATTCTGCCTGTTTTCGGACAGAGATCAGAATCACCATTGTTCTGTGCCTGTTTACCTTACTGCCCATAGTGGACTGATAAAGGGCTGTGAGGATGTCAGGGCGATGGAACTCAGTGCAGCCGACCCTGAGGAGTTCCTTTGCTCTGGATTTATACCTTGCCTGTCCACACAAACAACACATACACACACACAGCATGCCATAGTTGAGGACAGGTTTAAAAAAAAAAAAACAGCAGTAACACTGGGAGGACTGGAGAAGTATTCCGGTGATCCAAGTGTGACGAAGGAGCAGTTGGGTCCTCCTCTGTGCCATCAGAGATTCAAGATTTACAATTTAAATTATAACTGAATGAGTTATGATGCATCTTTCTGATCGCACAGATGAAGGAGGAGCTGTAATTTGAGTGCCACTATTTACAATAACCTGTGAGGGTTGAAAAGATAGAGAGAACAAGCAGAAACTGATTCATGTAGGGAGAAGGGAGAGAAGTTTATCCTATTATCACAGCCATGCGACGATGACCACCAGAGGCAGATCTCTCGACAACCTCATGCACAAGTGTCATAGGTCTGGATTGGTCTGGAGGTTGCAGCGGAGGAGGCAGGCCGGTTGTACAACACGACCAGGGCGTTTACCTGGCTGAACTTCCTGTTCTCCCTGGCCAGCTGGTATCTAGGATCATCTGTAGTAATGGTGAACCTACCCCTGGACTTCTCATAATTAGCTCTGTAGGCTCTCTGCTCAGAGAGTCAGATGATAGTTAGACAAGCATTCGGTGAACAACTTGAACAGTCATGTGATGAAACTTCTCCAGGGAACAAAGGAAGGTTAGAACAAGTTGACATGAAGAAGAATTGACACATTTTAAGCAGTTGATAACATTATCACACATAATAAGTGCAGGTCATAAGCATTACAAGAAATTATCTAATAACACTATGAATTCACTTTTACCTCCAAGCTGAGTCCAATAGAGATGCACAGAGACAGAGAAATATCAACAATGATTAATGCATCTATTTTTAGCAAATGTGATACAACTAAATAATTATAACATTTATTCTATGAAAATGATTTTCAATAGAAAGAATGAAAGGACTCACATCGTTAATGAGAACTGATGCGTTCTTGGCAGCCTCGAAGAACGGTGTGTCGCTGCTGTACTTGAAGTTGCCTTTGTTCTTCTCATAGGAGGCTTTGTACAGTCTCTGTTACCAAGAAATGAAACTCCATTAAATCTCTTTGCACATTAGAAGAACACAGACAGTACGATTACAAAAGAAGTATTTTCTCATGTGGCACTTTATCTACTTAGAGATTCTTTACCTCACTGTACAAGGTCTTGTTCCTCTCAGCCTGCAGCAGTTCAGGTGTGTCCCACACGAAGCAGCCAATACCTTTCAGCCACTCCAGGTCCTCCTTGTACTTGACCTATAAAAAGATATCAGAAGGTATTTCATTTAGAAATGCACAGCATTAGAATATAATAATTTGCCCTTCTACCTTCCACGGGTAAATATTTAAACAGCATGCTCAGTACTTACGCTGCTGACGTTATCATTGGCAATTTTGCTGTAGAAGAACTCAGGACGGTCGGGGATGGACTTCCATGTCCCCAGAGAGTTAATGTATTTCTCCCTGTATTTAACCTGAGGTAAAGAGATTGAGAGATTGAGATTGAGAGAGATAGACAGTAAGAAAGGTGCAAGTTCTCAAATCAAAATGATATTAAAACTTTTTGTCAACGTTGTCTGAATATTAAGGTACATAGACATTCATAACAAATTATCAATCAGCTACTTTCTAATTGCTGACCTCACTGATGTCATCAGTGACTCTGCGGTGGTAGGTGATGTCCAGAGCGTCCTTGACTGTGCGGTAGTGGCCCTTGGAAAGCTCAAAGGTCTCTTTGTAGCGAAGCTGAACACAGGAAGAACAAGTCAGATATTCATCAAACACAAATGCATTTGTGTTTATAACATCACCTCCTATTGGTCATTGATCAATTTTGTACAGATTTTTAGGGGTAGCAGTTTGTAGGGCAACAATGTATGAAACAATAATTTAGATTATTATTGGTGGCAAAAGGTCACTATTAACTAAGACATTCTTTACTCACTTAGTCAAATGGAGAATAAAGGTTTAATTTTAAGCTTCTTGGTAACTGCTCTGACCAGTTAACATCCAATTTCTATTTTAAGTCTACACTTCAAAAAGCAAAAATGATGATATCATAAATATACTAAATGTATACTCACATCGCTGGACTGGAGGTAGGCTTTCTTGGCACGGATCAACATAGGTGTGTCTGCGATGGCAGTGTACCTGTACTTCATCTTCTCATACTGCTCTTTGTACTTGTTCTAAGGGGAGAAACAATGCATGTTTCATATCAGAAATTTGTTTTACAATGCAGATGGATAATTCAAGGTACAATAGCCCACTGCTTTGCAGCATGGAAGAGGAGGTATGAGGAAGACTTACATCACTGCAGACCACTTTCATTTTTCTAGTATGGCCCATGTTTACAGTTTCACTTTCTTGAGTAAAGTGAGCTCTCTCCTTAGCGGCCAGATCTGTGTACTTGAACTGCAAAGAAACCAGACAAAAGGAATAATTCGATTTTCAGGAAAAGAGCATCAATTTATGTTCAACAACAAAAAACATCAACAACAAAACATTTTGTTGTGATGCAGTATCTGAACTTGCCTTGTTGGTCAGCTGCTGGGCCCATTTGGCTCTCTTGATGTCAAGAGATTCTAAAGGAGTGGTGACCTTTGCCATGTCCTCCCTGCTCTGGGCTTTGTAGATCAGCTGAATATTGAGAAGACCAAAAAGTCAGGTTAGTTAGTAATGCCTGATGATATCAATCTATTAATTTAAAGTGATGATATGTGTTCTGGAAAACAACCCACGTTGCTCATGTGGGACTTGAGCTCATTCACACGCTTGTACTCGGGAGTTTCGAGGACAACAGAGAAGTTGGCAAGGTTCTTCTTGGCATCCACTGGATAGTCCACCTTTTAGAAATGAAAAACAGGCCACATAACTTGTTGCCACTGTAAAAACATGTACAATATGATAGCATAATGATGAATATATAAGGTTAATGATATAATGAGATATTCAAAAGGAGATACATACCCTTAATTTGGTGATGTTGCGGACGTGCACCATCTCTGGGGTGTTGTACAAGAAGCAGCCAACGCCTCTGAGCCACATCAGATCCTCTTTGTATTTCAGCTAGAGGCACAAAATGATTTAACACACATTTCCTGACATGTTAATTTAGTGAATGTCTTTGTCAAACCTAGGGCTCTACTCATCATACCTCGCTGGTGATCTCATTGACGTGGGCGCAGTGCATCAGCTGAGGTGTAATGGCCAAATTGATATGCTGGCCACGGGTGTTGTAGTATTTCTCTCTGTAGCACAGCTAGGATGAGAAGTGAACAAAAATGTGGCATAAATACAACATACCATTTAACACTATGAAGCTACATAAATAAAAAGATGAGCATTAATTATGAGAATATGATTCCGTACTTCGCTGAGGTTCTGTTGGTTCATCTTGACTTGTTTGATATCAGGGGTGTGGTAGGTTGTGTGGATCTTGTCCTTTTTCTTCTGGTACTCTTCACGATACAGACGCTGTGGAAGAGAAGAAGGCAGAGTATGAGCTTGTTTCATCCACTTAATGTGTCATAGGGTAGCAGTGTTAATCTTCACCAGCACAGTTTGTTGTCTTACATCATTGACGATCCTATGAGCTTTCCTTGCGTTGACAAAGTTGACCCCCTCTGGATTAAGAGTGTAGGACTTCGCCTTCATCATCTCATAGGCTTCCTTGTACTTCACCTACAGAAATAAAAGCAAGAGTATGTTATCAGAACATTCAGTGCCCTACGTTATCAATAGAATTTATGTCCAGAAAAAAATATCAATATGATTTCAAAGTGAAATACTTACATTGCTGGTTACGGTGCTGTTCAGCTTAACCTGCTTGATGATCGGCGTGTCATGGGGCAGGGTGTAACCAGTCGGCATAGAGGTCTTGTTGGCCTCTTTGTACTGGTTCTAAGTGAAGCAATGGGGTGTTACGGAATGAATTTAAATACATTAGATACCATATATAGAACAACACATACTGAAACCCCAGAGGGGAAACCTAAAGGATGAAACCTTTTAAGAATAATCTATTGGTTAAACTCACTTCCTATTTGCTAGCTAAAGTAGTGCTTTACGTTAATTTACTGCAAATTTCTTCATGTGAAATATGTGCATTGTATTGTAAGGTCCACACAAATTCCCAGAATGAAATGAAAAGTAAGTGAATGCTAAGTACACCTGTTATCTGTCTAAAATCTAAAATCATTGCTCACTAAAGCATAAACAGTAGCATGTGTTTTGGCATTGTGCTGCATATATACAGAAAATATTTGAACAGTGTACACATTGTCCATATATGATGGTAAAACATAAAAAGGTAAACTGGGGGCTATATTATGATTTCCACTTACTTCACTCTGGTTGTAGTTTGCCAGACGTGCTCTTTCCGTGTCCATGGTAACAGCAGGAGCAGTGTTTGTTCCCTTGATATTGGCATTGTAGTCATAGCGGTAGTGCAGCTGGAAAGAAGAAAAATTTAAGAGATGTGAGGTCATTAGTTTCTGTTTTAAAATTGAATATCGTCAAGATCGTTTGGAAAATGTATTGTCACTTACATCACTCAGGTTCTGAGCATTCTGCTTGGCCGTCTCATACACGGGTGTATCTGTCACCACTGAGTATTCCTTGAAAGCCTCAACGCCTTTAGCTTTGTACTTGTTCTGGAAGAGAAGTAAAAGAACGTTTCAATGAGCATGGACTCTAAATAAAAACTTAACGGAAAAAGATTGACTGATAAAAAGATGAATGAGTATGTTGAGTGGACTAACCACACTCTGCAGATCACCAGCATGCTTGACGCGAAGGATCTCTGGTGTATCCCAGGCATAGCAGCCGATACCCCTCAGCCAGTTGAGATCATCCTTGTAGAAGATCTGGAAAAAGCCAACAAGGAAACAGCTGACCTTTATATCCATCAAAAATAACATAACTCGCAAAATTTTGGTTAAAATGTGGTTGTAATTTTGTAAGGTGTGTAAGAGTGCTGTTACTCACGTCGCTGAGTTGCTCGTTGACCTTGCGTGCTTGGGTGTACACCTGCATGTCGGGAAGACATATCCACTGGTGAAGATACTTGCGGTAGTGAACGCCGCTGACAGTGGACTGGGTCTTGCGGGCAGACAGGATCTCCAGCATGTCTGGTGGGATATGGTTCTTGGCCTTGTTCTTCTCATAGTCCTCCCTGTACAGACGCTATTAAGATGGACAACACATTGCAATTTCAGCTCTGGGTTTCGGTATGCAGGAAATAATCCACACATCTTCTTTATAACTGAGCAAATTTTGCATTCATCATAAAAATAAATTTATGGAAGATCGAATTCAACTTACGTCTAACACCAGCTTTCCAGCTTTGACACAGCGAGCAGTAGCAGGATCGTCAGAAAGAGACTTGGGCAGACTGTAGAGGGATTTGAACTTCTCATAGTCCTCCTTGTACTTCACCTACAGGGGAAAGATGAATCAGATTTGATTTTTAACGCTCAACAGAGAAACCCCCAAATGAAGAAAATCCCAGTTTCTAAAAAACATGGACTCAAATTTTGGCAGAACAATTTAACTTGAACTCACGCTGCTCAGAACGACCTTCTGATTTTTGGCATGTTGCAAAGCATGTGAGTCATGTGGAATCTTGTAGCTCTTGTCTTTGATTTTGTCCCATGCAGCTGTGTAGTTTTTCTGTTGACAGAAAACACAATATTGTCAACATAATATTGTATGTAAACAACTGTTGATAAGGCTTACATTTTCAATCTGTCATTGACAGATACGGTAAGTTAATCTTTACTTACGCTGCTGAAGTAGTGTTTGAAGTTGCGGCACTTGGCATAGTCATAGGTATCCAGAACAGTGGTGTACAGGTGCTTCTCCTTGTGATAAGCCTCCCTATAGTTGAGCTGTCAACAACAATTATGTAATTAGTGCAGTCAACTAAAGGCAGGCATTTCAAACTGAAATAATGTGTTTTAAAAGTGCAGCTCACTCACGTCACTGGCCCAGGTGTGACCCAGAACAGCAGTCACATAAGCTGGGGTGTCTGTTACAATGGAGTAATTGTTGAATTCTTTCTTGGCCTCGTCTCTGTATTTCAGCTAAAAGGGAAGAAATTACATTGGTATCTTATCACAGTTCAACAAACTCAAGAATTGTATTACTTTCTTGAAATCTAATGATGTTTCTAGACAATAACATCTTGGCTCAGTTCACTCATAAACTGTGAATGATGTTTCCCCTGTAGTAACTCACTTCACTCTGCAGCTCGTAGGACTTCTTAGCACGAAGAATCTCAGGTGTATCCCACACAAAGCAGCCAATACCCTTCATCCAGGTCAGGTCCTCCTTGTAGAACACCTAATTCAAAGTAATAAGAAAAATGCAAAAGTTATATGTTAAATAATAGAGAAAGCACTTGGATTTTTTTCCTCAATCTCTTGCTTGAAAACAGAAATCTATTATGACATACTTTACATCAAACTGACCTTTAAAACCTTCTCACTAAATTAGAACAAAACCTATTATACTACAAAACTACTATTACAATAGCTCTCAAGAGCCTAAAAAATTGCTTTTATCATCTATAAATAAACCCAATATCATTTACTGTATACAAAAATAGTTACTCAAGTACACTGCCTATTTATCCAGTATACAATTAAACAATTGATGTGACAAGAATTAGTTTAGTCGTCTGCAGCAGGACGTTGCACAAGCACCAGTCATGCATAATGAAGGACCTACATCACTGAGAATCTCGTTGGTCTTGCGGGCACGAATGAGATCCTCCTGTTCAGGATGACAAGTCCACTGGTGCAGGTAGGTGCGGTAGAGGACATCGCTCAGCATGTCCTGGCACCTTTTAGCGACTTGGTTAGCGATGATGGTGGGTGGGATGTGAGTCTTGGTCTTGCTTTGATTGTAGGCCTGCTGGTAGAGCCTCTGCAACGAAAAGAGTAGAATTAACCGTGAGAGATGTGCTATTAAAACTGTAAGACAAATATTGTCCTTTGCACACTCTGTCTACATATTCTTACACTCACAGTATATTATATTATCTATTGTATCGCCAAATACTTATATTGATACCCGTACTATATATTATATCATACTCTTTGTATATTCTTTGTATATATAAGTCTATATACACCTATTTTATTTATACATGTGTACATGTTATTATTATTATTATATTTTACTATTATTATTATTATATATACTGTTGCTGCTATTATTACTATATACTGCTATTATATTGGTATAATTACTATCATATATAAATATATATTATATACTATATGTACTGTACTATCTTTTATATATATCAGTACTATTACCATCATCTGCCACTGCACCTTATCTACCTATTTTATCTTGTGTTTCTGTTTTTATTCTTTCTACCGCAATATTTTATATTTTATATTTTATTCTATTGTATTGTATTTTATTGTATTCAAATGTACCGGCTGCTATGACGACTTAATTTCCCCTCGGGGATGAATAAAGTAATCTATCTATCTATCTATCTATCATATATATGTATGTGTATGTGGAATAAATTGGAAAACTATTAACAATATCTTACCAGTCCCTTGTTCTTCTCCTGCTGTCCACATCGTTCCACCTCAGGGAAATCGACCATGGTTGAAGCCATGTAGCGGCCCTTAGCCTTCTCATGGGAGTCCTTGTACTTTACCTGGAAATCAGAAGAAAGTCTTGATTTTGTTTAAAAACATAATGATCCTCTTTGCGTTTGCCTTTCCAGCACTGACTACTCAAAACAAGTGCACTCACATCACTAGCGATCTCCCTGCCCTTCTTGCCGCTAAGAAGTGGGATGTAATCGTGGTCCAGGCTGTAACCTGAAGCTTTAGATTCATCCCATTGTTGTTTGTAGAATTTCTGAAACGACAAAAAGAATGCACAAAGTTGAAACAAGGCAAATAAAAATATGTGATATGTAATGTATCATATAATCAACAAGTGATAAAATTACCTCACTGATGATCTTCGCCATATCCCTGCTATGGGCCAGTTGAGGAGTGTCCTCTGAACCAATATAAAGACCCTTCTCTGCATTGAACGTTTCTTTGTACTTCAGCTATAATACAAAGATAAGAATGTTATTTAGACTTGTTTATTCATATGCATTTAGAAATTTAGCAATTGAAATATTGAAATTCAACATACGTCACTGAGGTTGGCAGCATTTATCTTTGCCAGGATGATCTCGGGTCGGTCAACAATCAGGGTGAATTTGCCAAAAGCATCTTTGGCACCCTTCTTGTAAAGTCTCTGCAGATTCGAGTGACAAGATGAGACACATTGAGCTGATGCCAAGTTGACTAAAATAAAAAAAAGATAAATCCCAAACAGAAGTGAGCACAGCTAACATACTTCGTTGAGGATCGCCTGGGCCTTCTTGACCTTGACGTGGTCAACAGACTCAGCTGCCATCCATCCGCAGCCACGGATCCATTCCAGGTCAGCCTTGTAAAGGTTCTGAGGACACAAACAAAGAAAAAAATTTCATGGGTGGGTTGAACATTTTCAGTGAGTTTATAGTGTGAAAATTCTAAATAAGTCCTAGTTTGGGGTAATTTCTGAGAGCACTCACATCACTTTGAAGTTCATATGCTTTGCGGGCCTGGATGACATCGTTCTGGTCTGGCATACAAGTCCACTGGTGAAGGCGAGTTCTGTAGCGGTCGTCATTTACTTGGATCTGGCATTTCTTGGCCAATTCAAACTGAAGCATGTCCACTGGCAAGTTGAACTTGGTTTTGACCTTGTCGTAGTCTTTCCTGTACAGGGCATCACTGGCAATCCTGGCTGAGTTCAGAGCCAGCATGATCAGAGGGTCGTCTTCCACGCAGCGGGCACCAATGTGGTGGCCGAGCTGCTTGCGGTATGACTCGAGGTATTTGTGCTGAAGGACAGACAATAATTATTATCTCCATTTTAATGTGTTCGCAGTCAAATAAAAAATAATCACAAGTGGAAATGATAACAACTGTAACCGTAGTCTTGCTACTCACATTACTCTGCACTTTGGTTGTCGAGATGCACCGCTTGATTGGCACAGCATCTCCAGGCATGAAGTACCCTGTGGCTTTAACCTGGTCCCATGCTTTGGTGTAAAGTTTCTACAAAAGAGGAAAATACTTATCATAGGTTTATCATTATGCAGCCTTTATGAAGCTGATAACAAGAGGGGGGAAATATACAGCTCAGTGTTGAGGAATTGATACAGAAAAATAAATCCTAAGAGGTGTAATCTTACAGGGTGAATGCTCTTAGCCACTTCTCTGGCTGTGGCAAGAATTGGAGTGTCCACCAGTGAGTACTTGGTCTTGTCCTGGTGCCAGGCTTCACGATATTTGGCCTGAAAAAATGAGAAACCAAAATTTAGTGACAGGAAACTCCTATTGACAATTTTCTGTAAGGTGATTTAAAAACCAAACAGGATCTGAAAAGCATAGTCATCCTTACCTCGTTCAGGACAGCAGCAGCATTCTTGGCACAGATCATGTCCACTCTGTCAGTCGGAACTGTGAATTTCTGTGTATCCAGCTTGACACGGTAGCCTCTCTATAAAAGCAAGAACGATTTTCTGATTAAACAACGGTTTTAAATGTTGAATGAATGACTGTGATGTTACAAGTAATAGTAAACTTCAGACTGAGGTGGTCAGTAGTAATCAGACTTACTTCAGCTATGGCCTTCTGTGCCATCTTCACCTTAATAACGTCCACACACTCATGTGGAATCCATCCACATCCACGTATCCACTCCAAATCAGCTTTGTATACAGCCTGATGAAACAAAGAAGGCAGATTTGTTAATGACATGTAGTTTGTACAAAACATATTAAAATGTGAAAGATTTTAGAGAAAAAAAACATGATCATGATCATCGTTACAATAATGTATGTGAACGAATGCTATCTGTGTTCACTACCATAAACCTACATCACTCTGGAGATCGTAGGCCTTTCTGGCCTGGACAACATCAGTGGAGTCTGGCAGGCAGGTCCAGTTGTGCAGGTGAGTCCTGTAGTTGAAGTCATTGACCTGGATTTGGCATTTCTTGGCAAGTTCAATATTCAGCATATCTACTGGTAGGTTGAACTTGGTCTTGGACTTGTTGAAGTCCTTCTTGTACAGGGCATCACTGGCAATCTTTCCTGAGTTCAGAGCCAGCATGATCAGAGGGTCTTCTTCCACGCAGCGGGCACCAATGTGGTGGCCGACCTGCTTGCGGTATCCTGTCTTATACTTGTACTAAAAGAGAAGAAATGAGAGGTTTATGACAATTCTGGAAACAGCTAGCTTGCAAATATGCTCTTAAAAACCTTATCCATAGTTTTTTTCTTACATCACTGACGATGTCTCTGGAAGCTCTAGCCTTCAGCACAGCAATAGCATCTTCTTTGATGTGGTAGCCTTTGGCCTTCTGGTCATCCCATGTCTTAGTGTACAGTTTCTGCAAGTATCGTCAAAATACTGTAAAACATACTGTCAACTCATGAAATTCAGGGAAAATACATTTCAAGGGATTATATAATTTGATCATTCAAGAAATATATTCTTAGGTCCTAAGTGATTTTAAATTCAAACTTACATTGCTGATATTGATGGCATTGGCCTTGGACAGTTCTAAGCCGGGGGTGTTAGGTGGAAGGTGAAAGCTGAGCTTGTCCTTATCCCAGACTTCCCTATACTTCCACTGTCAGAAAGAAACGAAAAACAAAATCCATTAACTTCTTTATTTTGACACATTCATTTAAACAGATATTTGCACAAAATATTTAGTTTTACAGATTTAAATTTGTCAGAAATATAAGTAAGTTTGCTGGAAAATGTTATTACTCACATCACTGATATTGTGAGCATTTTGCTTGGACAGGACGATAGATGGGAGGTCTACAACGCTGGTGAACTTGACAGAGCTGGGGGGCTGGCGGTAGAGCCTCTCATTAAGGATAGTCTGGGCGTTTCTTGCTTTGATGACGTCCACAGAGTCTTGAGGTGACCAGCCACATCCTCTAAGCCACTCCAGATCAGCTCTGTATACGGCCTAGAAAACAGATTAATACTGAATCAGTTTTGACTTCATTAAATACCTTTCAGGGATCCAATTAAAATCTGTTGGATGCATACTGAAAACATTGGGTAGGATATGAGAATCTATAAAGCTAAGACATTTTTATTTGCATGGTCATGAAAACACAGTCTTTTAATATAATTTCTATAGAAGAGATCATTTTTGTTATAGCATTAAAAGTAGGATTAAAACTCACAACAATAGCTCCAAACTTGGCTTCCTTACTTCATCAACATGCCTCAAGCCACTGAACTTTACATGTACTTACATCACTCTGCAAGTCGTAGACTTTTCTAGCCTGGACTACATCACTCGAGTCTGGCAGGCACGTCCATTGGTGCAAGTGAGTTCTATAGTTGAAGTCGTTCACTTGCTTCTGGCACTTCTTGGCCAGTTCAAGTGTCAGCATGTCCGGTGGAAGGTTGTACTTGGTCTTGGTCTTGTTGAAGTCCTTCTTATAGATGTTGTCGCTGGAGATCTTGGCTGCGTGTGCAGCCAACATAATCAGCGGGTCGTCTTTTACACTAAGGGCACCAATATGATGGCCACACTGCTTGCGGAAACCAGCCTTGTATTTGTACTGAAAATTGAGATACATTTTTTTTGTTATTTTCTAAATGAAAACCATTTCAGTAAAACAAAATAAAGGGAATGTAAAAACTTGACTTACATCGCTGACGATGTCTCGGGAGGCTTTGGCCGCTAAAACAGAAACTGCATCTTTGGGCAGGTAGTAGCCCTTGTTGATGGTGTCCATGTAACCTTCACGATAATATTTCTGGGGTAATAAAAATGATGATGTCAATGATGTGTCTCATATGATACAAGATACAGAACCTATGGAGCAGACAATTAAAATTACACTAGATATGAGGTAAAAGTCTGCCATCATGTTGAAATTTCGTTCCAATCCTCAATCTAAGGCCTATAAGCATATTTAATAAAAAGACAGTTTCTGATATATCAATGATCTGCAATATATGAATTGGTTATACAAATAAATAGAGAGGTGCTGCTTTACCAGACTGGTGTTGAGTTTATTCTGTTTGGCCAGGACAATCTCTGGGGTGTCAGGCATGACGTGAAGTTTGGTCTTATCATTCTCCCAGGCAGCAGTATAAGCTTTCTGTAAACAGCATATGAACATAGATTAGTGACACCTGACTTTATTTTGTTGTAGGACATGTACACAATACAAACAGAGCTTTGGCTAGAACAAGTTATGCCTAAACATGTTATACTTTTCTGTTGATGGGGAAAAATACAGTTAACTCCAATGAAATAATATGAATTAGGATGAGCTGTATTTACCTTATCCATGATCTGGGCATTGGCCTGAGCAAGGGCATATGGCATGTCACATGTATTGGCAGTGAACTTGAAGTTCCTAGGATGCTGACGGTACTTAATCTCACTGAGGATCTCTGATGCTTTCTTGGCCTTTTCCACATCAACTGACCCTATTGGCACCCAACCAGTCCCCCTGATCCATTCCATGTCAGCCTTGTACACAGCCTACAAGTAGGGAGACAAGCAGAGTAACAGTTAGTGTAAATTTAATGTGAATGGAGTAGTCAGCAAATACAGTTTGACAACAGTCTCAAAACTCACGTCACTCTGCAGGTCATACGCCTTTCTGGCCTGGACCACATCGTTGGAGTCGGGCAGGCAGGTCCAGTTGTGCAGGTGAGTCCTGTAGTTGAAGTCATTGACCTGGATCTGGCATTTCTTGGCCAGTTCAAGATTCAGCATGTCCACTGGCAGGTTGAACTTGGTCTTGGACTTGTTGAAGTCCTTCTTGTACAGAGCTTCACTGGCAATCCTGGCTGAGTTCAGAGCCAGCACAATCAGAGGGTCATCACGAACACTGAGAGCCCCAATGTGGTGGCCCACCTGCTTGCGGTATCCTGTCTTGTATTTGTACTGCACCGAGAGAAAGAGGAAAGTGAGAGTTCAGTTTCAAATGTCACAATAAGAGAGGTAAGAATTTAACTTCAAGTTACGTACATCGCTGATAATTTCTCTTCCTCGTTTGGCGGCAATAATAGAGACAGCATCGGCCTTCATGTCATAGCCCTTTCTGAACATCTCATCAACACCTTGCCTGTAGAGTTTCTGTAAACAGAAATGAAAACAAATGAATTACAAAATGAAAACCATGATGCCTAAACTGCTAATTCACTGACAACTACAGAGAAACCTAGATCAAGTCTAAACAAACATACCTTGCTCATGTTGTATGCATTAGCTTTGGAAAGCACCATCTCAGGCATGTCAGGGATCACATGCGTCTTCATCTTCTCAGCCTCCCAAGCCGCAATGTAGTGTTTCTATGGGGAGAACCAAAAAATAAATCATGAACACAAATTTTAATCGCAAGTTGAAGACTAAGTAAATGTACATAATTTGTAAAAGAGGGATTTTGTTTACCTTGTTGATAGTTTCAGCATTTGTTTTGGCTAAGACCATGGACATGGAGGTCATGTCAGTCTTAAACTTCAGGGATTGTGGTTTCTGCCTGTAGAGATGTTCATTGAGGATTTTTCCAGCATTCTTGGCTTTCAACACATCCAGCGAACCAATGGGGATCCATCCCACACCAATAACCTCATCCATGTCGGCTTTGTACACAGCCTGGAGATAAAAGCGTGAACATGTGAAATCAAAACACATGAGTGTCATATATTGAGGAATGTTGAAAATGTCAAAGAAGTGCTTACATCACTTTGTAGATCATAGGCTTTCCTGGCCTGTCGGACATCACTCGAGTCTGGCAGGCAAGTCCACTGGTGAAGCCTTGTGATGTAGTTGGCGTGATTGACCTGAATCTGGCATTTCTTGGCCAATTCAAGGCTCAGCATATCTACTGGCAGGTTGAACTTGGTCTTGGACTTGTTGAAGTCCTTCTTGTACAGAGCATCACTGGCAATCTTTCCTGAGTTCAGAGCCAGCATGATCAGAGGGTCGTCTTGCACGCAACGGGCACCGATGTGGTGGCCAACCTGCTTACGGTATCCTGTCTTGTACTTGTACTACAGAAATCGGTAGAAAAAAATGTTGATGTTGCAATTAGAATATCCGTCACAATGTGTCAATGAAATGAACAGATATATAATGGAGTACAATCACTCACATCGCTGACAATGTCCCTTGAGGCCTTAGCAGCCTTCACAGAGACTGCATCCGGAGGGAGGAAATAGCCCTTGCTAATTGCTTCCTCAAAGCCTTGTCTGTATAGTTTCTGCAAAGAAAGACATACATTACTACATTTTCTATGCTAGAATGATTTGATTATTTAAATCTATAACACCAAATGGAGGTATAATTTTGGCATAAAGAAAAGCTTAAGGATATCAAGAATATTCCCATTTAAGTTTGCAATGGGACTATGTTAAAGGATCATATTCAAAGAATCTGCCTTAAGATCCCTTATGACTGCTAATCCAAGCAATAATATTTAGGTGGTTATCAGTAAACATATCTGCCCTTAAAAGGGATTTATAAATAGAATAAAATAATTTCAAATATGAGAAAAGATTTTCAAACCACCAAGATAAATACTTGTCAGGATATATTGTAGATAGATAGGATAGAAAAGATCGCACAACATATATATATATTCAGGGTAGTCTTCCTGTCACATGCAATATGAATAATACTCACCCTGCTCATGTTGATAGAATTTTGTTGAGAAAGGACGATTTCAGGAGTGTCAGGTTTGATGTGTAGCTTTATCTTGTCCTTCTCCCATGCATCGATGTAGAGACGCTGGAAGAAACAACAGATAATCAACATTTTTGATGTGCTTTTAACGTAAGAAACTGTGAGATTGAAATCTCCAGTCTAAATCTAGGTGAGGATGAATGCTACTTTGTTAATGGTCAAGGCGATATTCTTTGCCAGAACAATGTTCATGGTATCTGTAGGGCTGGTGAAGGGAACAGTGCTGTGGATCGGCATAATTATTTGAATAGGATTTCTCACCTTGTTCATAACCTGAGCATTGGCCTTAGCCAGTGCCATGGGCATGTCCTCAGTGGTGATCTTGAACTTGTAGTTGGTTGGGGGCTGACGATACCCTCTTTCACTTAGAATCTGACTTGCTTTCTTCGCCTTCTCAACATCAAGTGAACCTATAGGCACCCATCCAATACCCTGCATCAATCTCTGATCCTCCTTGTAAACAGCCTGGACAGAACAAAAAGGATTTCTTGTTGTGAGTAATGTCCCAAATTGGAACAAATATATATTCAAACAATTATGAATTTACATTCATAAACATGGCAATTTTCCCAAAACAATCATATACTCACATCACTCTGGATGTCATAAGCATGTCTGGCCTGGCGGACGTCGCTGGAGTCTGGCAGGCAAGTCCAGTTGTGCAAACGGGTGATATAGTTGGCATGATTGACCTGGATCTGGTTCTTCTTGGCCAGTTCAAACGCTATCATGTCCACTGGCAGGTTGAACTTGGTCTTGGACTTGTTGAAGTCCTTCTTGTACAGAGCATCACTGGCAATCCTGGCTGAGTTCAGAGCCAGCACGAGCAGAGGGTCGTCCTGCACGCAGCGGGCCCCGATGTGGTGGCCGACCTGCTTACGGTATCCTGTCTTGTATTTATACTGGAAGAAAAAATTGATTATTTAATTGTGTCTACCGCTTACATTCCGACTTTGGAAAATGCGGAAAAATAAGTCATTTGTTCACAATACTCAAACTGGGAAAACTAGAATTAGCTGCCAACAGTGAAATGCATGACATCCGTCCAATAGGGGAGAATGTTCTACCTCTAAAGTACCTCCTGGCTGTACAATATGATGAATATCACAATTATCTGTTACTATTCATTTCAACACTTACATCACTGGCAATATCCCTAGACGCCTTGGCTGCACGGATAGAGACGGCATCATTGCGTATATCGTAGCCTTTCTTCTTGGCATCTTCATAGGCCTGTGTGTACTTTTTCTGTAACGCAACAAAATCATGACAAAGATATTAAATATATACTGTACATGTATTCATGCAAGTAATCCTTTTGCACCGTGATAACTGTTAAATCTTTTACATACCAAACTATAGTTGACATTGTTTGCTTTGGCCAGTATAATATCCATAGCATCAGGCATAAGATGGATCTGTGTCTTTTCATTCTCCCAGGCTTCATGATAGGATTTCTGCAGGCAAAGGGACCAACAACATGAGAATTTACTGACAACATGAACTCTTGATGTGTTCATTTTTAGAATAAAATAATTTCATTTTCATATTCATAAATAGTTGAGTAGTTTAATATTTTACTGCATAATTATTTAAATTAGATTTCTTACCTTGTTCATAACCTGAGCATTGGCCTTAGCCAGTGCCATGGGCATGTCCTCAGTGGTGATCTTGAACTTGTAGTTGGTTGGGGGCTGACGATACCCTCTTTCACTCAGAATCTGACTTGCTTTCTTCGCCTTCTCAACATCAAGTGAACCTATAGGCACCCATCCAATACCCTGCATCAATCTCTGATCCTCCTTGTAAACAGCCTGGACAGAAAAAAGGGTTTCTTATTGTGAGAAATGTCCCAAATTGGAAAAAATATACATTCAAAAAAATCATATACTCACATCACTCTGGATGTCATAAGCATGTCTGGCCTGGCGGACGTCGCTGGAGTCTGGCAGGCAAGTCCAGTTGTGCAAACGGGTGATGTAGTTGGCGTGGTTGACCTGGATCTGGTTCTTCTTGGCCAGTTCAAACGCTATCATGTCCACTGGCAGGTTGAACTTGGTCTTGGACTTGTTGAAGTCCTTCTTGTACAGAGCATCACTGGCAATCCTGGCTGAGTTCAGAGCCAGCACGAGCAGAGGGTCGTCCTGCACGCAGCGGGCCCCGATGTGGTGGCCGACCTGCTTACGGTATCCTGTCTTGTATTTATACTGGAAGAAAAAATAGATTATTTAATTGTGTCTACCACTTACATTCCGACTTTGGAAAAAGCGGAAAATTAAGTCAATTGTTCACAATACTCAAACCGGCATACTAGAATTAGCTGCCAACAGTGAAATGCATGACATCTGTCCAATAGGGGAGAATGTTCTACCTCTAAAGTACCTCCCGGCTGTACAATATGATGAATATCACAATTATCTGTTACTATTCATTTCAACACTTACATCACTGGCAATATCCCTAGACGCCTTGGCTGCACGGATAGAGACGGCATCATTGCGTATATCGTAGCCTTTCTTCTTGGCATCTTCATAGGCCTGTGTGTACTTTTTCTGTAACGCAACAAAAACATGCCACAGATATTAAATATATACTGTACATGTATTCATGCAAGTAATCCTTTTGTACCGTGATAACTGTTAAATCTTTTACATACCAAACTATAGTTGACATTGTTTGCTTTGGCCAGTATAATATCCATAGCATCAGGCATAAGATGGATCCGTGTCTTGTCATTCTCCCAAGCTTCATGATAGGATTTCTGCAGGCAAAGGGACCAACAACATGAGAATTTACTGACAACATGAACTCTTGATGTGTTCTACTTTATGATAAAATAATTTCCTTTTCATGTTCATAAATAGTTGATAAAGTAGTTTAATTCTACACTGCATATACATACTTTTATAAAAGGATTTCTTACCTTGTTCATAACCTGAGCATTGGCCTTAGCCAGTGCCATGGGCATATCCTCAGTGGTGAGCTTGAACTTGTAGTTGGTTGGGGGCTGACGATACCCTCTTTCACTCAGAATCTGACTTGCTTTCTTCGCCTTCTCAACATCAAGTGAACCTATAGGCACCCATCCAATGCCCTGCATCAATCTCTGATCCTCCTTGTAAACAGCCTGGACAGAAAAAAAGGGTTTCTTGTTGTGAGAAATGTCCCAAAAATTAAAAAGATAAACATTCATAATCAGGATATGTTTTTTGAATATTGAATACAAAAATTCCTACTCACATCACTCTGGATGTCATAAGCATGTCTGGCCTGGCGGACGTCGCTGGAATCTGGCAGGCATGTCCAGTTGTGCAAACGGGTGATGTAGTTGGCGTGGTTGACCTGGATCTGGTTCTTCTTGGCCAGTTCAAACGCTATCATGTCCACTGGCAGGTTGAACTTGGTCTTGGACTTGTTGAAGTCCTTCTTGTACAGAGCATCACTGGCAATCCTGGCTGAGTTCAGAGCCAGCACGAGCAGAGGGTCGTCCTGCACGCAGCGGGCCCCGATGTGGTGGCCGACCTGCTTACGGTATCCTGTCTTGTACTTGTACTGCAAATATAAAACAAAACATCTGATCAGAATGTCATGTAAGACATTATTAACAGTATAAATATATTTTTCAGAATTTGGTGAATATAACTGCCTGTTTTGATTTAGCATGAAATTGTGTAAATATTAAATTCAGCTTTTGCTTATATGAATTTTTACAATGAAATAAAATACAACATCAAAAATCGATTAATCATTCTTTCACTAAGATTTTTCAAACTTTTGGTAATTTTTTTCTCATATATGTTAGATGAAATATTAGTTGTGCAAAGCAAAAAAAGTTCAAGTTTAATTATTTTACATCGCTGGCAATATCCCTTGAGGCCCTTGCTGCTTTAATGGAAACGGCATCGTTACGGAGGTCATATCCCTTCTTCTTGGCCTCTTCATTTGCCTGCTTGTATGTTTTCTGTATAAAAGGAAAAAACAAAAAAATGTTTTTACATTATCTGAAAAGTGGTAAAGTATAATCAAGTATATTGTTTATTTTGGAAACTATGACAAAAATATAATTGATTGACAGTGTTTGAGAAAGACTTACCAAACTGTAGTTGACTTTGTTTGCTTTGGCCAACAAAATATCCATAGCATCAGGCATGACATGGACGCTGGTCTTGTCTTTCTCCCAGGCTTGATGGTAAGCTTTCTGTAAAGTAATTGTTAACAGGATGTCAGGATTTCATATGTAAATACAGTGTATATATTTAAATGAAGATGTCATTGACCTGCATTCGTAATCAGATCAACACTGATCTCAGACTAGTATCCTGCTCATAACATTAAGTAGGCAACTCATAAAAGTGATTTACATAGTAAATTTTAATCAAGTTGAGAAATTCTTGAACAGAGTCAGCTGGATTGCTTTTTAGTTTCCGCAAAAGAAATACCTTGTTCATAACATCAGCATTGGCCTTAGCCAGTGCCATGGGCATGTCCTCAGTGGTGATCTTGAACTTGTAGTTGGTTGGGGGCTGACGATACCCTCTTTCACTTAGAATCTGACTTGCTTTCTTCGCCTTCTCAACATCAAGTGAACCTATTGGCACCCATCCAATACCCTGCATCAATCTCTGATCCTCCTTGTAAACAGCCTGGACAGAAGAAAAAGGGTTTCTTGTTGTGAGTAATGTCCCAAATTGGAACAAATATATATTCAAACAATTATGAATTTACATTCATAAACATGGCAATTTTCCCAAAACAATCATATACTCACATCACTCTGGATGTCATAAGCATGTCTGGCCTGGCGGACGTCGCTGGAGTCTGGCAGGCAAGTCCAGTTGTGCAAACGGGTGATGTAGTTGGCATGATTGACCTGGATCTGGTTCTTCTTGGCCAGTTCAAACGCTATCATGTCCACTGGCAGGTTGAACTTGGTCTTGGACTTGTTGAAGTCCTTCTTGTACAGCGCATCACTGGCAATCCTGGCTGAGTTCAGAGCCAGCACGAGCAGAGGGTCGTCCTGCACGCAGCGGGCCCCAATGTGGTGGCCGACCTGCTTACGGTATCCTGTCTTGTACTTGTACTGGAAGAAGCAAGTGTAAAGATTTTGATAATTAAAATCTGGTCGGGGTTAAGATATGTAATTATACTCAGATTAGACAGAAGAGAATAGAAATGCCACTCATATACTTACATCACTAGCGATACGAGTGGAGTTCTTAGCAGCCTGGACTGCAATGGCATCACCACGAACATGATGGCCCTTCTTCTTGGAGAGCTCATTGTCCAATTTGTACAGTTTCTAAAGAGAGAGATATTACACATTTTTAACTGTGCTCAGTGTACTAACTTCCTGTTTGTCATTGCTGGACATAGAGTACCACTTACTGCAATTAGTAAGAAGTCAAATGGAAAAAAGGACATGGTAATATTTTAAAAGCATCCTCATATTCATTTGAGTGCCCTAAACTTTAAAACCTTTTACCCAATGCTGTTCATTTTGTTGTTATGAATAATGACAAATCGAGAAATTAATTGTGGAAATTGTGTAGAAAAATGAAGGTATTACCACGTACCTCACTGTAGTTTTTCTTGTTCCCTCTAGCCAGAACAATGTCCATTGCATCAGGCATGATGTGGATCGTAGTCTTGTCCTTTTCCCAGGCTTTGAGGTAAGATTTCTAAAAAACAAAATGTACTTGATTTGATTTAACATAATTAATGGGAACTTTCTGTTAATTTCATTTGCAGTCTAATCTCGTACCTTATCCATAATCTGGTTGTTGGCAGTGGCCAGTACCACATCCATGGACTGCATGTCTTTGGTGAATTTTAAGTTGGTAGGACTTTGACGATATCGTTTCTCACTGAAGATATTGCTGCCTATTTTTGCTCTCTCAACATCCAGCGAACCGATAGGAACCCATCCTATTCCCTTCATGAAGCTATTATAATCACTCTTGTACTGGTTCTGGGGGAGGGGGGGGGGGGTACCAACAGAAACAGCAACACATAGTATTGGTAACATTAATATAAAACTTAGATTTCTGTTTTAAAACATTCTACAAATAAGCAACTCTTTTTACATACATCACTCGCAATGAACTGCATGTTACGAGCCAGTCGCAGGTTCATGGCATCAGGCAGCACGGTGTAGCGGGAGGTAATCTGCTTGTATCCAGCCATAGTCTGAACAGCAGAGGCCTTCTTGGCCAGGACCACACTCATCATGTCCACTGGGGTGTGATACTTCAGCTTGGACTTGTGGTAGTCCTTCTTGTAGTTCTTCTCGCTCTGCAGCTTCGCCACAGCCATGTAGTGAACCAGCAGAGGATCGTCCTGGATGCTGCGGAAGCCAACATGGTGGCCTCTGGCCTTCTCATAAGCCAGCTTGTACTTGTACTGTGAGAGCAAACAAAATCGTTGTCACTCACAGAAACTTTACTGTTGTACTATGTGAATTTTAGCAGCTATTTTGAGTATATCAATTCCATATTACAACTTACATTACTGGCAATATTGGTACCAGACTTGGCGGCAACAATTGAGATGGCGTCTGCTTTAAGGTTGTGGCCCTTATTAACCATCGCCACAACTCCGGCTTTGTAAAGTTTCTATTAAAAGACACAAAAGTGATATTACAGTGAAATAAAACAGTGTTTACAAATATTCACAGACTGATCATCATTAAGCATCAACAATATTGACTACGAGAAGAGACTGATTTATCAGTTTTGATGACCGTTCTTACATTGCTCATGTTGAGGGCATTAGCTTTGGCCAGGACGATCTCAGGTGAATCTGTCGTGACGTGGATTGACCGTTTGTCCTGGTCCCAAGCTGCAGTGTAAGCTTTCTGTAAATGAATTGCCAGAAAAACAAATTAATTATAAGGGCAATTAGCAGATTATTTTTAGCATTTTTGTGACCCCACACTTTAGGGAACAGTTAAACAAACCACACCTTATTCATTATCTTGTTGTTGGCAGTAGCCAGAGTCAAGTCCATGGAGTCCATCAGCTTCTTGGACTTGAAGGTGGATGGAGGAGTGCGGTATTTGTGTTCGCTCAGAATCTGACCACCGAGCTTGGCAGTCTCAACTCCAATTGAACCAATAGGGACCCATCCAACACCTTTGATGTAGTTGTTCCATTCAGACTTGTAGTCCCACTAAAATAAATTTCAAAGAAGACCTCATGAATCTTCATACTACAATTATTAATCACGATCTACCTTTCTAAATGGATATAATTATTGTAGGTATAGCAGAGCAATTTGAACTTACATCACTGGCCTGGGCATTCATTTTGCGAGCCTGCACAAGGTTAATGGCATCAGGGAGGAGAGCGTAACTGTGCTGGATTTGTCTGTATCCAGCCATAGTCTGAACAGCAGAGGCCTTCTTGGCCAGGACCACACTCATCATGTCCACTGGGGTGTGATACTTCAGCTTGGACTTGTGGTAGTCCTTCTTGTAGTTCTTCTCACTCTGCAGCTTCGCCACAGCCATGTAGTGAACCAGCAGAGGATCGTCCTGGATGCTGCGGAAGCCAACATGGTGGCCTCTGGCCTTCTCATAAGCCAGCTTGTACTTGTACTGTGAGAGCAAACAAAATCTTTGTCACTCACAGAGACTGTATAGTTCTATAATATGAATCTTAGTAGCTATGTTGCAGTTATTGATTTCACATAAAAGATTTCTTACAACTTACATTACTGGCAATTTTGGTATTAGACTTGGCAGCCACAATAGAGATGGCATCTGCTTTGAGATTGTGGCCCTTATTCGCCATCTCCACGACACCAGCTTTGTAAAGTTTCTGTGGAAAGACATATACATTAACATAAACAAAATAAATCTAATTAAACTAAACTCATAAAAATGAACATTTGTAATGTTATTTAATGCCTGACATTGCTCATGGTGAGGGCATTAGCCTTGGCCAGGACAATCTCAGGAGAATCTGGCATGATGTGGACTGTACGTTTGTCCTTCTCCCAAGCTGCAGTGTAGGATTTCTGTAAATAAAGACACCAGAAAAATAATTAAGTATGTTGCATTTTGGCAAGAACATTAATTTAAAATTTGCGAAAGTGCACTACACATTTAAACATGTGTCACCTTGTTCATGATCTGGTTGTTTGCAGCAGCCAGAGTCAAGTCCATGGAGTCCATCAGCTTCTTGAACTTGAAGTTGGATGCAGGAGTGCGGTACTTGTGTTCGCTCAGAATCTGACCACCAAGCTTGGCAGTCTCAACTCCAATTGAACCAATTGGAACCCATCCAGTACCTTTGATGTAGTTGTTCCATTCAGACTTGTAATCACTCTGAAAAATTTGACAATGAAGATATGATACATATTATTTTTAAAGTTTACATGACGTTCCTTAGACTTTAAATCAAGCACACAATGTAGTGCATATTTGATGTCAACACATCTAAAACAAGGTTTTAAAAACTGCCACGCCCACTCACGTCACTTGACTGGGTGTTCACTTTGCGACACCGCTGCAGGTGAAGATTGTCAGGCAGGAGAATGAAGCTGTGAGGAATCTTTTTGTATCCAGCCATAGTTTGAACAGTAGAGGCATGCTTGGCCTGGACCACACTCATCATGTCCACTGGGGTGTGATACTTCAGCTTGGCCTTGTGGTAGTCCTTCTTGTAGTTCTTCTCGCTCTGCATCTTAGCCACAGCCATGTAGTGAACCAGCAGAGGATCGTCCTGGATGCTGCGGAAGCCAACATGGTGGCCTCTGGCCTTCTCAAATTCTTTCTTGTATTGGACCTAAAAGAAAAAGGGAAGGAATAAGTTACTTGTAGATTATAGCTGTTTCACTTAAATTAAATTTACACAGAACAAAAATTGTGTTGGGTAAGTGTAGGATTTACATACATTGCTGGCAATATGTCTGCCATGCTTGGCATGCAGGACTGAAATAGCATCGGGCTTCATGTCATATCCTTTAGCAATATCTTCCAGCCACTTGTGCTTGTAGTGACTCTGTCGATAAACAAAGAAGTGTTAGGTACACAGATGATGCTGTAACACATCAATATGGCATTTCCAAGCAAGTTGTATTCCTTTGACTTGTACATTTGCTGATTAAACAACATTTAATATTGATTTGAATAGAATGTATCGTGCTCTAACCTCACTAAGGGTCTGGGCATTGAACTTAGCCTGGAGGAACTCGGGGCTGTCGGCAGGCAGATTATAAGTGTGCAAGAACTTCTCACCAGAAGCTTTATATGCAGCCTAGAGGAAGGAAAACAAGAAATAAGTAACCGAAATTTTGAACTAACATGCTTTAGTATGTCAATATATTATAGAGAGAAGCCATTATTACATTGTCCAGAATCTTTGAGTTGGTAAGAGCCAGAGTCATGTTCATGGCATCACTCTTGCTCGTAAATTTGAGAGTGCTGGGATGCTGGCGGTAGCCCCTTTCTTTCAATGCAGCAGTAGCAGTTTTGGCCTTCTCAACATCCAGAGAACCAATAGGGACCCACCCTGTGCCTTTACAGAAGTTACTATAATCTGACTTGTACAAATTCTGCAGACATATAAAGGAAAAAAGATTAGGAGTGTCGTCAAACATCACATATTGTTTTTCTCCTGTGAATATCAATCAAATTACTTACAAATACAACATTTATATTAGTATTACATTATTGTTACATATAGGAGAAAAGTGAAAACATACATCGCTCTGAATCTCCATCATGTTGCGACACCGCTGAACGTGAAGGTTGTCAGGCAGGAGAATGAAGCTGTGAGGAATCTTTCTGTATCCAGCCATAGTTTGAACAGTAGAGGCATGCTTGGCCTGGACCACACTCATCATGTCCACTGGGGTGTGATACTTCAGCTTGGCCTTGTGGTAGTCCTTCTTGTAGTTCTTCTCGCTCTGCATCTTAGCCACAGCCATGTAGTGAACCAGCAGAGGATCGTCCTGGATGCTGCGGAAGCCAACATGGTGGCCTCTGGCCTTCTCATAAGCCAGCTTGTACTTGTACTTTATAATAGAAAAAAAATTGCAATTATTAATAACACTATTAAATTGAGTACATTTTGAATAATATTAGTAAAAGTATGATCACAACTTACATTGCTTGCGATGTCTCGGGAAGATTTTGCAGCAATTATAGAAATAGCATCTTCCTTCATGTGATGTCCTTTGAGCAGATCTTGACGATGTTTATAGGTGTAGTAATTCTAAATGAAAAGAAAATCAGTCTTATATTCCAGATGTACACATCTTTTTGTTATGCCTCCAGGAAGGCTGCAAATGTTTTTAAGGAATCTGCAACTAACCTTGCTGATGTTGACAGCGTTGTATCTGGCTAGCATCAGTTCAGGGGCATCAGCAGGGAGATGGTAAGTGTGCTTGAACTTCTCTCCACTGGCCTTGTACTCTTTCTGTATAAAAACATTGAAGAGTTTGTTTTATATCCATTTCTAAAAGGAAGTTCATAGACCAAAGTCAAATTATTGAGTTCTTCTGTTTCTTTCTCCTCACCATATTGAGGATCTTGGAGTTGGCCTTTGCTAGCTCCATGCTCATAGAGTCAGAAGTACTGGTGAATTTGAGGGAGCCAGGACGCTGACGATAATTCCTCTCATCCAGAGCTTTAGCTGCTGTTTTGGCTTTCTCCACCTCCAGGGAGCCAATGGGAATCCAGCCAGTTCCCTTAACTCCAAGCTCGTAATCCATTTTATAGTTAACCTGAAAATGATAAAGAAACAAGTGAGAAAGTAAAAGTAATGTAGATGTGAAAACACCATCTGTAATCCTTTCTGTAAGTATTTATCAGAATTATGTTCGCTTAAAGGAAAAATGAAACTTACATCACTGGCGTTGTAGTTCATGTTGCGAGCAAGGTTCAGACTCATAGATCCAGGCAGAAGACAGTAGTTATTGTTGCGCTGCTTGTAACCAGCATAGGTCTGCACTAATGAGCCATGTTTGGCATGAACCACACTCATCATGTCCACCGGGGTGTGATACTTCAGCTTGGACTTGTGGTAGTCCTTCTTGTAGTTCTTCTCGCTCTGCATCTTAGCCACAGCCATGTAGTGAACCAGCAGAGGATCGTCCTTGATGCTGCGGAAGCCAACATGGTGGCCTCTGGCCTTTTCGTAGGCCTTTTTATATTGGACCTTAAAGGTGAAAGGCATGTAGCATCTTTGATTAGAAGTCATATTCTTTCCGCATTGGAAAATGTGCAGTATGCCTGGTACATAGCAAGGTGGAGTCTGAGAAGTTGCCTTGGTCATTTGGAAAACTTACATCGCTGGCAGCATGTCTGGCAGCTTTGGCAGCGATCACAGAGATAGCATCAGACTTCATGTCATAACCCTTGGCTATTCTCTCCTGCCAGGCAAGCTTGTAGGTGTTCTGAAATGATAGATATAAACAACAGCAAAAGACATGAAGACTGAATAAGAGCAACAAGTCATACTTTATTTATAGAATAAAAAATGTGATCTCTAAGTATTTGTATGCATCACCTTGCTGATGTTGTAGGCATTGCACTTGGCCTGGACGAACTCAGGGACATCATGAGGCAGAGAATACTTCTGATGAATCTCCTCTAGACCTCTCTTGTAGAACAGCTGTAAGGAAAGAAGACAACAAAGGTATATGTCACATGTGCTGTATTAAGATCAATTTACAAATTAAAAACAGTGCAGAGTTTTCTATCCAGAATTAACAGTGAGATTGATGGTAGACTCACGTCACTCCTCTGAAGCTGGTTCACTTTGGCCTGCATCATGGTGGGGTGGTCATCGATCGCTGTGAATTTAAAGGTGTCTGGACGTTGTCTGTATTTTTTCTGTAAGAGACACACAATGAACATTTTATGTGATATTTCATGCCGTACATAAATAGCAGGGGGAAAAGTCTAACCAGGGAGACTGACGTGATGCTGTTTCACACACACCTCACTAAGGATATCTGCTGATTTCTTGGCAGTTTCCACCTCAATAGAGCCAAAGGGGATCCATGGTGTACCCTTGGTATAGGCGTTGTAGTCAGACTTGTACTCATTCTGTGATAGAGAAAAAACAATTCATGGTCTAAACAAATAATTAATTCCTTGAAGAATTGCTATTAATTAAAGCTTATGATGTTTGTCTATACTTACATTACTCTGGATGGAGTTGGCTTTCTTGGCAAGATCCAGCAGCACACTGTCATAGGGAAGGAAGAAATTGGGGTTGATTTTCCTATATCCAGCCATGCTGGCAATCGCCTGGGATTTCTTAGCCAAGGTGACTGCCATCATGTCCAGAGGTGCATGGTACTTGGTTTTCATCTTTTCATAGTCCTTTTTATAATTGCGCTGTGGAAATATATGAGGAAAGATTAATTCATACATCACTTTTTCAAAAAAGTTACAAAGTGTAACACATTAAAAACAACAAATAACCATGGAAGTAGGTTATATTTGCATAAAAGAAAACACAAGAATATAAAAAACTGATAAAAATCAGCAAACAACAGTTGGAAAAATAAAGTGAATTTAAGTAGACCTTTGAGAATCAAGTTATTAAAGGTTTCACACAGAGACTGTTTGAATGACATCTTAACTCAACTCAAATTTTTGCTCTAATTTCAAAATTTTGCTCTTGAATTAATATAAAAGAAATGTAAATAAAGAAGACTCATGGCGAGTTGATGACTCACATCACTCTGGATGCTGGCCACGTGAACGGAGTGTAAGATCTTGGGATCGTCGTGGATACTGAGGGCTCCAACCATCTGTCCCTTGTTCTTCTCATACTCCTTCTTATATTTCACCTTCAAAAAAATATAACATGATGTCAATAATTTGATTATCCAAAAAGCTATACTGAGACCAAATAGAGTTATAAACGTAACTGAAATATAGAGCAAGCAAGAAGTCTGTAATGGCTGGTATTGTAGCATACTTACGTCACTGGCTATGTTTGTGTGAGCACGGGCAGCGAGGATTGAGATGGCATCACCCCTGACCTCAAACTTTTTCGCTTTAGATTTCTCCCAATCGTACTTATAACAGTTCTGGAAGGAGAAAAGCAGGCCATTAAGGATATACAAAATGTCAAACTCTCTTTTATTGATGAATGAAAATAAACAAATAGAGAGTAACTTACATCACTGAGGTTAAAAGCGTTGACTCTGGACTGGATAAAGAAGGGATAATCTGGGGGCAGACTATTCTTGCACTTGGTTTGTTCATACTTTGCCTTGTAGTTCAACTGTAAAAAGAAAAAAAGTGATCATAATTCAATTATTTCTATTTCAATTCAAGACAGAATAAACAAACTGCTGTTTGATTTTCTTGCACTGGAGGGCAGCAGTGTAGAAGCTGGGCTCTATTGGAGACTTACAGTATATGACAGTCCCTTTCCCTACAGACCCCTTCTCTGAGCACAGGGTTTATTCTGGGCAAACTGAACGCTTGATGCTATTTATACTACAGAGAGATGGCTCCAGTTTCCATGGTGCCCACGGAAGGACAGCTGGGCAACGTGTATGATGGGGCACATTTTAAGGTGATTTACATGTCTGGAAGAATTAGATTTTGTACGTGCATTGATGATTGTAGTAATTCCAGTCGATAAATCGATAATGTGAAAAACAACTTTACATGAATCATATTGATTTATATGCATGCTAAAGTATGTAAGAAATAATTCAGATAGTCAAATTGTTATTGATAAATAATGCATGACCTTTTAAGGCAAATACGATGTTTCTGAGATATTGTATTGCATTTTATATGAATACTAAGAGGAGGTGGTTCATAATTGGTACATACATCACTTAGCTGTTTGGCGTTGATGGCGGCTTGAAGCTGAACTGGGGAATCCACCACTTGTGTAAATTTCACAGTATCTGGATGTTGCCGGTAAACTTTCTGTAATCCATAAGAAAAAGAAAAACTTTGTGACACACATATAAGTGTAGAAAAAAAAACAGCAATGTGAATCAGATTTATGATTTTTTTTTTTTTTATCAATGAGGATTACTCACATCACCACACTGATTAAGCTTCTTCGAAGCTTCATATTCAGGCGTCAATGTTTGAGGGAAGAAGCATCGTGTTTTAATGTCTTCATACTCGGCTTTATACATATGCTGAAAGATAGAATATGCAAATTGTAAGGAAAGATTTAATGAAATACTTAATTAATTCTTACAACAGGGGTTTAATTTAGAATGATGGAGAAGAAAGATTGCAGTGACTTACCTCATTCTTCATTTCCTCAACTTTCTGGCAGTGAAGCATATAGAGATCTTCATAGCTTCCAATGTAGTGGCCCTTCACCTCGTTTTCATACTTGTCCTTGTAATGGTTCTAAACAAACATAGAGTATAGGGATTTTTATAGGTAGACAAAAAAAAGAAGAACTCAAAACAATATTATTGATATCTAAAAAATAGGGTCTTGTATCCTGTGGAGTATTCTTACCCCAGTGAACTTTTTAAGTACAGAGTCCATCTGAAACTTGGGCGTGTCACAGTAGTTGATGCTGAAACCCTTGGCTTTCTCATAGCTGGCCTTATACACTTTCTGCAAATGATATAAAAAAAAATTATGAACCCACAACCATGTCAATTATCTAAGCAGTCTCCACATTTTCTAGTTATGAGAATATAATGAGCATTTTTACAAGCACTATCTACATGTAAATAGACCAACTGTGATTGGAAATTCCTTTTCTTCGTAGGGTTCTTCAGACACTTACATCACTGAGGATAGTGCCAGCATATCTGAGTTGTCTGAGGAGAGGATTCTCAGTGGCGGGGAGCGTGTTGTAGTCAGCCTGTGCTTTGGATTTCTCATATTGCTTCTTGTATTGGACCTGAACAAAGAAATATGGAGATTAGTGAGAATGAGAAGAGAGCAAAGGGTGTTGATCAGGTGTAGTCACACTGAAAGAACTGACTCATATAACATAAAATAAAGTCGATACAGTCATGGTGGAATGATGTGTTTACTGACTTTGTGTATGAATGTGTGGGTGACTATCAGCGATACAATAGCTGAAAAGTCTCTTCACATAGTTGACCTTCGGCCAAAGAGGTCTTGTTTTTAGACCTGTCGGTTAGTTTGTTGATTGGTTGGTTTGTTTTTTTGTCAACAGGATTATAAAGAAACTACGGATCAGATTTCCACAAAACTTGGTGGAAGGTTCGGAAATGGGCCAAGTAAAAAAAAAAATTCAATCTAGACATGTTTCTTGCCATTTTCAACCATTTCCCTGGGAATAATGCATCAATGTAAATATCTGGCATATTAAGGGAACTGATATCTAGGGTTATGTGGGCAATTCGGAACTTGGCGAAGTGAGAGAACTGAGTGCCATTGTCTTTTCATATGTAGTTTTTGGAAACTGGTGAAACTACACACTGGGATTGTGCAGTGACAATGAACCAAATGCTGACCTTTCAGTAATGCCGTGCATGTGTGGGGTCAGACCAGCGTGTCTCTTTGCGTTGAATCACACCCTACTCTGAGACACAGGTCAACTCTCTGTCATGTCTTCCACATGAGATAGTTACTTAAAAAATACTTTTGTGTGAGTATGTGTGTATGTGTGTGTGTGTGTGTGTGTGTGTGTGTCTGTGTGGGTGTGTCTGTGTGGGTGTGTGTGTGTGTGTGTGTGGATCTACCTCACTAGCAGCAATGCGAGCCTTCTTGTTTGTGTCGTATACCGGCGTGTCCGTTTGCATGAAATAAATTTGGTCTTTTTTATCCTCATATTGTTGCGTGTATTTTCTCTGTAAAGAAATGAGATTGAGAGTTAGAATCTGAATAAAATGAGAAAATACTTGTTAACTTTAAAAAATAGCAAGCTGTCACATTGCTAAAGTTGTCCATCGCCACCCTGGCAGTGGCCACGTCGAAGTAGGGAGTCTCACACCATTGACCCTTCACATTTTTGTTGTAATCTTCCTTGTACTTGAGCTGAAAAAAAGAAATAACAATCAACATTAGAATATGTATTTTGAAGAATTTACTGTGGATTACTGTGTGGGGTTAAATTGATAATGCTGTTGTATTAGATATCTCCATAGGTTCAATAAAAAATAATAAAACACTTTTCCAGCTTAGTGTGGTCAGTAATATCAGAGAGCAGATGGTCAGTTATCCCTAACAGTGACTTGGGGTTGGTTGGTCTCTGAAGGCCATGTTTCCATGTTGGTGCACTCAAACATGTTTTAGTCGTCATTGAATCATTAAGATGTATTACTCGCTGGTGTCTATCTGATGTTGTGATGACTTGCCTTCAACTGAGCTAACCCCCAAAATGCAGCAGATAATCTGTAAAGTCCACTGTGGGGACCCATACAACTGCAGCCCCAAAAATACCCACAATTTCCACACCTATTACACACTGTCTATGTTAAACGTAATTGTGTGCATACTATTGATAATTTATTGAGTGTGTGAAAACTATGTATGATAAGATGTTGTACTGAATATTTCTTAACTTGTGTGAGTATAGCTCAGTGGACTCAATATTAAAAAGAGGCTAAATTCATTCCTTTCTATACCTCTATCTTCTTGTGTTTGTTATAATTGTTTTTCACATAAACACGGTGTGTGAGAGACAGTTAATAGATTGTTCTGCTTACATCACTGCGCTGACGGTCCACTCTCCTGGCCAGCTCCATTTCAGGAGGATCAGCCAGGGAGGTATACTTGGCCTTGCGCTGATCGTGACCCTTCTTGTAATGAATCTGTGGGAGGAGATGGCCTGAGGTAAAATATACTGAGGTGTGTAATTCTTCAACATCAATAGCTGACCTTAGAGCACAAATCGCATCTGCATTGAATGGTGACTTCACTACATCAGCAAAAAAAAGGTTACAAATAATTGTGTCCAAAGAGGAGGGACACAAATGGCCATTTGAATTGCCTGTACTGTGAATGGAAAAAGCTTAATATGATACATTTGACTCAGCACTGACAAATGGACCCTGAAAACAAAAGAATACATGGCAGGAGAAATGTGCTAGCCTGTGTGATTGATGGCCAGGTCAACGGTAGACATGAACTGATGAATTGAAAAGTAAGACACAAACACAATAAGAATTGTCTCACAGCAATCAAAGACAACTGTCAACTTAATTTGTATGGAATAAACCATGTGTCAGATAATTAACATTGGTCTGAAACTGTACATATAGAGAAAAATCACACTCACAGAAAAAATTCCTTGGTGGCACAACTTTGTATCTTGGATTTTGCAATTTATTAAAATGAAAAAGAGCGTTCAAATATAGTATACATATTGAAGGGCTATTGAAAACTGCTTAGAGATTAGAACGTCTGTGGTCAGCGAGTAAACACTGCAATTTAATTCCATCATTGATTTGCATCATTGATCTCTATGGCCTAGTCAATCAGAGATATTGAAGTGGGAGCAGGCACAGAATAAAAGCAAACCTATTATGGTCACAAATTTATATTGTGTCTAAATATTTAACCACATATAGATTTTAAATATTAATGTATGGAAATATGTACTTTTATTTACTGCTGTTGAGAGTAAATTCAACTTACATCACTGAGGACCTCCTGAGCCTTGGCAACCCTGCGCAGCTCTGGGCTGTCACTGTACGGGTAGAACATGGTCTTGTCTGCGTCCCAGTCCTCGGTGTAGAGTTTCTGAACACAGTTTAAAGTAATTATTTACTCTGTGTGTTAAATATTTAAGCAGATACTTATGTTTAATCAAGAGATGAGTATTTATTCTAAATCCTCTTTTAGTGATATGAGATTGAAATGCTTGAATGCCCGTTCTCACTTTGCTGTAGTTGGCAGCATTCTTCACAGCCAGAACGAGCTCAGGTGCATCAGGAGGAAGCAGGTACCGATCCTTCGTCTCATCCCACTTCTGCCTGTACAGAACCTAGAAGCGATAAACAATATTGGAGTTAAACAGTAAACAGAAAACATATTGAATGATTTGTAAACCTTTGTTTGTTGTTATAAATTCAGGAAACTCACCTTGCTGATCAACTCGGATACACGCTTGACGTGGGCAATCTCTCTGGCCTCGCCATCATACAAACTAATTGTACGAGTCTTATTTCCCTCCATGCGGTATTTAACCTGGTGGTGAAACATGTAAAGTATTATCATTCTTGACAAGAGCAAGAAAAACTCAGGTTTGAGGAATTCACTTAACCATAATCTTCTATTTTATAACTTTACGTACCCAAAGTCAATATGAATTTGTCCTCTAGGATTGCTTTGTTTGAGAAACTTTACAAAATGTAAGCAATTTTGTTTTTCTTTACAATAACTTTACAACTCTCATCCCTGAACTTTAGACAACAGCATTTGTGGGATGATATCACCACAGGCATCAGTGTTACCTCACTAAGCTGCTCCTGGGCCTTCCTGATGCGAATCAGTTCAGGAGAGTCAGTGACGATGGAAGGAGGATTACCTCGGGACAAGTCATAAGCATGCCGGTACTTGTTCTGTAAAACAATCATTGATTTGAGCACAATAGTCATGTTATACTCTGCAGCCATTAAAATACAGTATATGAAGAAAGAGTAATATTTAAAAACAGTAAATCACAAAATATGGATTGTAAGATGAAAAGGGATTATCAGATTTTTTTGTATTTCTAGAGATTTATACTTTGTTAAAGCAGACAATCGTTGCCCTCTGAATGTGGCCCAGAACTCGATCTTGATTCTTACGTGGCTGTACTGCTCCAGCATCTTCTGGCTGTGTGCCAGGTACGGAGTCATGAACTTGGAAGTATCCACCTTGACCTTCTTCCTGACTTTCCTGCTGGGCAAGCCAGACTGGAGCAGAACAGGACAACAATTAATCATCCAACTAAAAAAAGGTCTAGGTGGTTTCTCAAAACACATTGGCTAGGACATAAAAGACATTCACTGACAACAAGGCAGCCATATAAGACACACGCAAGGACTCATTGAGCATTTAACTGAACTAATTACCTAAGCAATATTGTAACTGATGAAACTTTCTGACACTGTCAACGGGAAGCTAAAACTTACAAAATGTATATCAATTTGTGTGAGCCAGCAGTTTATATAGTACTCTATTTATTCACTTTCAACTTACTCGATTCAAGAGATAAAAGAGGGATATGAATAAAGCATAATCTATATACAAGTCAATGATAATTATACTTTATTGTGGACAAATGTAATGCCAGATGAAGGATGAAGACTGAAGAACAGATAAAAACAAGCCAAGACAGAGAGAGAGCTCCATATAAAGTTTAACCTACACTATCTAATATACTATTGTGCTGCATGCAATGTTAGGTTGAGCAACATTTATTCACGAGTGTTACAGTAAACAGAGAAGCGTAGCCACAGTAAACAAAACTGGAAGAAGCCATTAACTACCCAAAAAGCTGGTATTTCTTCTTGGTGGTCACGTTGAAATATGGATACAAAAGTCAGTTCTAAATTGCTAAAAAAAGTTAAAGATCCATGCAGAGTTTTTTTTACATAATTCTAATTTTAAATGCCTTAAATTGAAATGCTTTAATGCAAAAAGCTCCATGGAAAAAGACACAATGCCTTCCCATGAATAAAATAGGCATGCAGTCAAAGATGGGATGCACCATTTATCAAGGCAAGAGACGGTATCCTGCACATTTTTAACTGTTCCTTGGGAGGAGGTGCTTTACCTGTAGCAACTGAGTGCTGTGCTCAGTCACAGTCGATGTTGTTGTCTGCCCAACAAACTACAAATACAGGACACACTCTGGGGTTTCAAAACGGCCACAACAAGTATCGGGAGAAACATCACAGTATTTCTATTGGATTGAGGGTGATATTTCCACAGCTCTGGCGCTCTTTCTACAATTGACAATTCCGCTATAGCAAGTACTCACTTTATACTGTCAAATTAGTAACTGTTTACTACTGTCTAATCTCCTCAAGCCGTATCAACTGAACAAAAGCATTGTCATCTGGGACTTTGTTCTAAACTGTAAAATACGTTGTTCATTCTCCATGATCTCCCTGAAACAAAGGTAAAATCCTTAGAGAGGGTATTCTGTAATTATAACTATAGTCTAATGAAGACTGTATTCTACAGAGGAAAGAGAAACATTAATAGCCTGAGATCTCTGATCCCCTGATCAAGTCTATAAACACCACACACTCACATGACAGTAGTTCTATTCTTATTAGAGGTTTCATAGCCCATTGTTCCTGTTATCGCTTGCTGCAGCCCACAGCAATACATAACCTGATGAAACAGCTTCATAATCTCTACGCCTGTTCAACCACAGCTCTTGGGTTTAATCTGAATGACAAAAAATATATTTTCTCTAGGATATCTCATCATGCAGACAGTTTAGGTTTGTTTCAACACATTTTAACTGACGTGTCTCAGTTGTCTGCCTTCACTTCAATGCAATGGAGCTGAATACAACTTTATTGGTGATAGTCACAAAATTGATGTATTTTCCTTGGTGATGAATGATTCACAGAACAATTTAGTTATTTCTGTGGATTATGCTGAGTAAAAATTTTACTGTTTCTTGTAAGAATTTGTTAACTTTCTTCCTCAGCGTTTGTTTTTTTATCTGTCGGCTACTGAGCAAGATTACACAACATGAGCGATTACCACAACATTTGGTGGAAGGAAGCAGTGTGGGTCAGGGAAGAATCCATTGAGTTTAGCTGTGGATCCACTTCAGGTGGGAGATGGAGCATGTCCTTCCCTTCATTTAACATTGCAAGATAGGACTCCTTTTACTTTTTTGATTTCTCAAATAATCTTAGAGAATCTTGATGTGTGTGCATTTTTTAGCGATCCAAATTAAAGTCAACATCTAGTTTGTTTGACTGTGAGCAGGCTCATGCAAAAATGACAGTTTAAACTTGCATTCACCTTCTTTTTACTAGAACAGAGGGAGAAACTGTAAAGTTAGATATCCCAAAATATTAATAACAATATCTTTATGGTCAAATACTTCCTAAAATAAGAGAGAACATTTTTTTTTTTTTTAAGCACAAGAAAATGTGCTTTTCTAATCAAGCACCTCAGGCTTCAGTGACCAACAGTATTCCATAACGGACTACTCCATGAATAGCACGTCTAACTTTCAGCCTGTCTGAAATACACTTCCCTCCGCTTGGGCCATATCACGGTGAAACATCTACAGTCACGATGAGGTAAACGATCACGAGCCAGGTGACTGTCGGAGTTAACCAATATTCCATTCAATTAAATCAACCACAAATCTAAGAAACACCAGAGCTGAGAGAAAGAACATCTCAATCATTTGAATCAACATTTGTAAGAGGCTACATTATCTGAACCTATCAGACAGGAGAGAACCATAGTGGGGTTAAATACTGATTTTGTTACACCTGCCTAGAAAATAATTCAAAAACAATCTCTATCTAATTCTGGTTAACTTTTTTCAATGCATACTCCCCTCCTAGGCAAATTTCTTGCACTGGGTCACTCAGAGTGTGATTTACAGCACAGTGCCTCATCTCACTTGCCCCTCTCTCTCTTTACTTCTCCCACCACTCCATCCCTTTGCCAATGTGCCATAGATGTCCACTTCTAAATCTGACTGAATGCCAGACAGAGAACTCAACACTCCACCCCTTAATGACCTGAGGACATTAAGCAAGTCATTTTTTAAGTTAATATGAAGAAAACACTTACATTATGACTTACGATATAGATCATTATTTATAGAAATTTAAGAAAAACTAAAAAGTATAAATAAATAGACTACAATCATTTTTAACAAGGTTTTGTTCTCAACTTTATCTGAGCTGAACTGCATTATGTTTCTCCCCATTCTGTAGATTAAATAAGAAGCCGTCAAACAATTTACTCAGAAAAATGCAACATTTCTCCACAGTGTAGATGAAAGTGGTAGTGAAACCAGAGTGTATTGTTTCTATGGGCATCGATCGACCACCCGCCTCCCAGATGATTTACATCTTTGCAGTAAAGATGGTAAATCTATTTGAGACAGCTGATATGTTATATGGGAGTTAAATAATAACTGATTGATGGTTATATATGTTAATAAAATCATTCAGACTCCCCTATAAGATATGAGCAATGATAAGTATGGACAAATACGAGGCTAGCCTTAATCCTATTTCACCAGGAAATAAGGGATTAAACTGTTAGCCTTCTGTTTTCACTCTTCCATTGGACACTGACAAGGAGACCTTACAATAGTTTATACACAACAATGGAGGCAAAATACAGCATAAAGGACATCCTGGAGATGGGGGGATGAATACAAAATCATTTGATAGTTGGGTCTACAGATCACTTCAGGCAAAAATATGCTAACGTCCTGAAATTGGCATATGTCCAAATTGTATATAAGAGTATGCAACTGACAGCTTGGTATTGATTACGTCACAAGACAGCATTAACAACATTATTGAGTGGCTGTCTTTTATAAGGCCAAGAGCTATATGTATCTGCACTTTTATAAGGATACTGGTAAAATATTCTATCTTCAATTTGAAATTGTTTTTATATATAGTTGGTGACCAGACCATCAAAAAGTGTCTGCCTGAAACAGGATCCACCAGCAGACACGAATGACTGGTTCCACAATCTGCTGACTGGAATGGGTATCGTCACTAACTTAACTATTCATAGTTATATACTGGAACTCAGTCGTACTAGATCTGTACCTCGAGCTCCAGTAACTAAATTCAATCTACTTCTTCAAATAAACTAATATCTCGTGTTTTTATCATATTAAGGCTGGAGACAACGAAACTAAATATACCAATAAAAGTACAGTAGTCTTGCATTTCACATTTAATGTACAATATCCAGTGAGAAGTCCACTTACCTCCTCTACAATCTCCTCCTCATATTCCTCCTCATATTCCTCCACCTCCTCCTCCTCCTCATATTCCTCATATTCCTCCACAACCTCCGTCATTTTGGGACGGTTTTAGAGGCTCTACAGAAAAACACAAATGACATTTTGAGGCATTTATTTAAACTGTGAGTGAACACATGTTGGCCTCATAAGATGCAAAACATAACTAGTGAGGAAGTTCACTTAAAAAGGCCTACCCATGGCACTCGATACAATTTCAAAATTTCAACTGCATATATCAGTATAAGAGACGAAAAGACAACTGACCCTGAGATAGTTTAGGAAGCTGATAAAAATTCCCCATTGAAATCAAAGAGAAATAATAAATAGCAAATATAGGCTATAAAAAGTATAACACAAACACACTGATGTATAACCAATAAGCATGCCATACCAGTAAAAGATTCCCGCAGTATTTCCTGACAGTAAGGAAGCCTCACTTGACCTCCACTAGGGTCTCAAACTGATAGTCCCGACTTTGTGATTTGCCCGAATCCTAAACAAAGTAATAAAAGATATGTGAAACACAAGTGTTGATTAGAAACTACAAAGGGAGAAGGGAAGATTAGGAAGGTGAGACACTGATGGCATTATAACAGGCCTCTGCCTTTGAATCTGCGACAGCCGGCACCTCCTCTTTCAATTGCCACAACACAGCTCAGAGAACTTTGCCTTGGAGCTGAAGGTTGGCGACAGCTGCCCAACAGTGCTTCAGCTATTTGACATGTAAGCCAATGCCACAGCCTGATTGGCTGACTCTGTTTAGCAAATGGAGATGCAATGCCTTCTGAGGCTGCAGGTTAAATATAGGATGGCACACTAACTACCTTTTTTTAGCACTCGATTACCCTCTCTTTAAATGAATATATAAGTTTCTCCATAAAAACAAGAAAAAACAAGTGGAGAAGCTGAAGAAGAGGGTCAGAATAAAAAGGATGGTGCTGAGATTTTGAAAAGACAACAGTAAGGCCGGGCTGCCGCTGTCATGTCAGATATATCCAAAGGTAGGCCTGGTCTGATCTTGCTTCCGCCTTGCAGTTCTGAATTACTGGTTACTCCTTCAACGTGCAGCAGAGCCTTCACAGTCCTTATCCCGCTATTGGTCATCCTGCTGAATCCAGAGGGCAGCAGAAGATGGAAGTGATGGAAGTCCAAGCAGACGGAAAGCCATGCAGGGTGAAGAAAAGGTGTATTTGTTCGTGTTTTTTCTCCTTTTCTGTGCTTACCAGTAAATTTTAAGTTTAATGGTCTCCCAAGTCGCCAAAGCTTCCCCAGCTTCCCTCCAGAGAAACGGAGGGCGACAGCACACAGCTGCGGTCTCTACCCAGGTTATCATGTGGCCGACGCAGCCAATCACAGGGCGGCACTCTCAAGTTTCAAAATCTAAATATACCGTAGTGATCCTTTCAGAAAAGAGCACCTGTCGTGGCTAATGCATCAGCGGTACAGTTATTGGGAAGGCAGTGGGGCACGCGTGGTGGGGGCCTCAAGAAAACAAAAGCAAACCCCCAACTGCAACAGTACCACCCTGTGCCAATGGGTATATGCCGGTGGTCATGATATGTTTGGAGGTATGCTACCTTACATCAGGTTAGAATACAAGTTTGAGTTTGTGAGGGTTAGCTGAAGGCCTGGCTAGGATCCGAGTGCCAGATCTGTTGAGGTCATCTGTTAGCTAACCCTGAGCTGCATTGCTCCTGTCAAGAATCAGGTCAACAGCAAACACAAGATCTGCGAGACAGAAATGAGTATATGCCCCAATAATTAGGAAACACAATATCTAAATCATGACTGTGACAGTCAAATTGAATTCTTATGATTCACCAATGCTCCTCAGATTATGGAAAGTGACAGTGAATGAATACTAAGCCAACCTGGGCAAGTCTTGACATTCGTTTGGAATGAAGATTGAGGATAACTGATACACTTTGGACAGAGGCACTAATGTACTCTACAGTTTTGAGTTTCACAGTTTACAAGTACAACAATTGAATTTATTCTTCCATCCCTTGCATGTTAACAAAACCATTAAACACTTCTACTGCTACCTGGAGGAAAGCTGTAGATGCTATCCTAAATATATGTTGACTTCATGTCATAAATTAGATGAGATAAATTCCATGTTACCTCTCACAGAATAAGTGATGGCGCATTAAAAAGTATTTCCAGATAACATCAAGCAGTCAATTGGGTTCACACGGTTTAGGACTAAGATGCAAATAGCATCAACTTTGAGCACGTAGATAGGTGACACAGGACTTGAACTGAAACAATGAAAAATTAAACATATGTACGTTTCCTCACTTAGAATCATGTGCCTCTATTTCTCTGGTGTGTCATATCTTTACTCTCACTCTTTCTGCCAGAGGCCGAGTGCTGTCCGGGGACCATGACAGACAGCAGCAGCTGAATGTCTCTCTGTCTCACCCTCTGCAAAGTGGCCGTCTGTTCTGTGAGGGCCTGGATGACTGTCACTGAGTCTTCATTAACATCACTGCAGTTCTGATCTCATCTAATCTGTAAGACTGAAGAGGTAGTCATGTGGTAAATTCTAAATTAACCTGAAATACCACATGCTGCAAAATTTTTCAAATGGATATCTAGCCCTACAGATATAACAACATTTGTTTGTCAATGACAACATTTTAATATATTTACAAAAATGTAACTCTGACTTTTCCAGGATGGAAAAATACTGACCCCCTCTTCATCATCGTGTTTACACAGTACAACAAGGCAGAGACACAGGGTGACCTTACAGTTATAATTTGATGTGTTCAAGATTTGAATTATTCATCTTGAACCTTTTGGGGTTTTAGGGATATTTGGTTTGTGGCAGCAGCATCGGAAAAAAAAAGTCTAACAGCAAAACATTCTTAAATAATCTATGTCTAATAATTAAAAATGATTATCCAGACCTTAAAGTCAGCGGTTTTCATCTGAACTATTTTCTACTGAGTAGTCCCTTTGAACATTATTAATGGTTTGTTGTGTGGCCTGAGCAACAGAGAGGCTTTCTATGTTGCAAGTAAAGTTGATTTACCGCCGTTGTATCGAAGAGTACAATATTAAAAGTAGTTCGAATGGATTTTTCAGGCTATGGAGAGATAGTTTCTTAAGTGACAAGCTATCAAAGACTTTTAATGATTCTAACAGACAAAATAATGACCTCCCAAGGCCAAGGGTATCCAGGGAGGGGGCTACATGATGCTTAGTCAATGGAAAAAATGACTGATGACCATTGAGACTAGAACTTAACAGCTGGTGGAAAGACAACCACAACATGAACACTGCCAACAGTCAATTTTAGCCCACCATCACAAAAACAATGAAATCTAGTGAGGTAAAAGGCTTAAAGTGAACCCCTGTTCACTCTGTCACAAAATGACACACGTCTGCCCTGACCTTTCTAGCTCTACAAGAAGCAAGTGACGTCTTGGATTGGTCTATGTTGATAAGCAAGAGCTGGTCTCTATTTGAATAATCAAATGATAATAATTCATGGTTTTATAGAAGACTTTGGATAGATATGATGATTCGCATAGAACTTTAGATTTGTAAAAACAGTACATCAAAGGAAAAGACAAGTTTACTCTATTTGAGGGGATAATCGTGCCTGACATAATCCACACACTCAGGTTTCCTATCTTGCACTTTGGATTGGTGTTAAATGGATATTAAATGCTCCCTATTTCAAATAATCATGATTATCAAGTCAATATGTGCTTCATCACTTTCCAGCTAAAGAGGTTATCTTTACCCTGTTTGTCAGGCTGTTCACTTGTTTATTTGTGAGCAGGATTACACAAAACACCACTCAACCATTTGTGGTTTACCAGTTTGGTGAAGAGATAGGGCCGAAGAGGAACTATTAATCAGGGGTGTCAAATATCCGGCCCGCGGGCTGGTGGGGCGCGCGACCGGGATGGGGGAAATGTGAGGCGGAACTAATGTTTGACGTCGGCATCTCTTGAACAGTCGCACAGTAAACAAATCGTTCTTTCGCCGTAATCAGGGGTCGGCCACCCGCGGCTCTGCAGCGGGTGGGGAGAAACAAAGTGGGATCAGAGCTCGTTCCCGTGAAGCAGCCGGTCAGGGACAAACAAGACACAGTGTCCAAAAACCAAGTTGAAAATAAAGTACGATAAAGCCTGTCTTGCTCTTGGGTTCACAGTGAATGAAGGAGGACATGAGGAGAGACCAGTGTGGATTTTAGGACTGAATACTCTGGCAGCTGACAGTATGAGACCCAACAAATTAAGAAGACACTTAGAAACATTACACTCCAATCACATGCATGTGTTATTTTTCGTTGAGCTTCATCATCGCTGTAACAAAGTGATTATAATTTAATTAATTTTTTCTCTAATTTTGAAAAAGTACAGACTGATGGAGGAATGTAGTGATAAATTTCACCAAAAGTACTTCAATTAAGTTGAATTTAAGCAAAGTTGAAACAAATTAACAGAAATAAATGTTGCCTGTTTTAATATATCCGTTTCCTTCCATCATTGTTGTGGAAATCATTAATAATTATTGTGAGAAATAATTAACATTGACGTGATCAGACAGTCTCTTCACATATATTATTATTAAAAGGTGATCTTTGCAACTTTGTTAATCAGGAAGTTTGTATCAAACAAGTAGCCCTTCGTACTACTCAGTCCCTTTGAAGTAGCTCTCAGTTTCAAAAAGGTTGGTGACTCCTGCCATGGACCATCGGTTCCCAAACTGGGGTACGGGATACGCAAAGTGGTTCAGGGGGTACGCAGTGGTGTGCATGGAACCCCGGGGGGCTGGAATCCCACCTCAGCCGGCGCACGCCGGCCCTCACCTTTCACTTTAATGCGTGCGTCAGACTCCTAGGTCCGTCTCCCGTCGGACTCCCGTTATCTTGGTCTCATGTTGGTATCCGCCGCCGCCACGCCCCCCCACCTTGAGCGACGAAACGCCGTCCAGGGCGGAGGGGCGTGGCGGCGGCGGTGAAAAAAAAACGGGGGTGTATGAAGCTATTATGCTATGATTGTACTGGTCTGGCCCATTTCCGATGAAAGTGGGCAGTATGTGGCCACATAACTAAAAGGAGTTTGACACCCCTGTGTCAAACTCTTCTACCGAAAGGAGATTTAGGGGGGGCTCCAAGATATTTTTGTGAATATTTTTCATGACAAAAAAAAGACAACTTCCTGTTTTCTTATGTATTTCTACTATGAAAACTAGTCAATCATGAGTAGGATTGTTCAACCTCGAGTTAGTCTCCAGGTATTATTTGGGCTTGACTTACCTTGTGCACTACCTGAAATTAAAAAAACAAGAAACAATGACTAATGGATATTACCTGGCTGGTAGCTAGTCTGCATGTTCAAAGTCAATATGAAACATGAGTCCCAGTTTGGTATTGTGTTCGCTTTAAGAAAAATTGCATTATGGACATACCTGTTTAAATCTGCATCGGATTGAATGTGGACCAATCTTTAAACAGATGGCAAGAGTTCACCAAATAAATTTGAGCTTTCAGACACATCTTATGCTCTTTTTGTAAAAAAAAGTTCAGGTTGGTGCCCTTAAAGAGATAGTTCACTGAAAAGTTTGAATTGACTCATTATCCACTACCAACTTTACCGATGGAGGGGTTGCTGAAGTGTTTGAGTCTTCAGTGAACTATCCATTTAAATCAACTTATAGCACAAGTGCTATAAACCAAAACTATGAGCTAAAAGGGATTTAAGAAGCCCAGAAGAGCTGCAGAGTTCACTGAGTTTGAGTTCTTATGGTTCAATGTTACAGTAAAACATACTGATTAATGCTTTAATACAATCTGGACCTGAGTGCTCAAAGATAATAAACTTAAGCCTATATTAAGACTAGTAATAACTATACATAAAATGTGTAGGGTAACATTTAAAGCTGTTCAGGGACCAACCGTTACCGATAGTAAAAACAGAGGAGAATAACAATCTGTAACAATTGTGTAATGACAAGACCAAAGCATGTGACGTGTCAAAAGTGGAATGGTGGTTTCTTGGGAGATGATACATGATACAATTCTGGATAATTGTAGAGCCGTTTGCTGATTTTGTAAAAAGCAACTTCAGCTGAGGAGCCCCGCCTACCAAGTAAGGCCGTGGAGATATCAGGTATGTGTGAAATGCCACTTCTCAAACAAATCTTGGCAATGGTTTGTGTTCTTTCATTTGAACGTTTTGAACACGTGAAAATCCCTACATGCTTTCCTCATTATTCTGCTGTCTAACCCACTCACTCACTGTGCGCTGCTCACATTCTGGACCTGGTCTTTTTTTCTCCTACTCTTCTGACTTACTGCTGTCTGTCTCTGTCCTTCCTACTCCTGTAGCTGCTCATCGTGCTCACTGAAAAGCACGTGACACATTCTGCCCCCTGTAGGACTAGAAACAGGATAACTGCAGTTACAAACATGAACCTCGCTGTAGCTCAAAATTGTCACAAGAGATAAGTCAACATAAAGAAGAGTACAATCGTGGGAACCAACTGAAGGAAATACACATTCATGATGCAATGCAATTCACCTGAAACAGTTAAAAACACTTTATTTCACCGATTATTCATAGGGACTGAAAGACAGAGGGCCCTTTGTGATTTTACCCTCCATTCTGCATGTTTCAGTCACCATCAACCATCATCGCTTGAACATTCTGCGCCAGGCACCACGTTAAAAGAGAATACTGGGCTGTATACACAGGGGGGAGGGGGCGATTAAAATCGCAACAGCCAGTCTGGCAATACTGAAAGGCCACCATGGGCCGAACTTGCACACAGCTGAATAATAAGTCCAAGGAGTTCCAAGTCAGACCCTTTGCTGACCTCTGTGTTTCTCTTAAAAGAAAACCGTGCAGAAATTAAAAGTTAAATAATTTGAGTGTCTTTTGCTGTCCAATGTCCTTCTGAAAAAGGTCCTGTTCTTTTTTTGTTCAGAGTTCAAACGTCGTTTGTAAAATAAATTATCACAGAAGAGTTTAACGTCCTGGCATAGGTCTGCCCACGTCAGCTTCACAGGAAAGAGGAGAGGGCCATCCATCCACTGACCTCACCCTCATCCTCCTCCCATTTTCAAGCTCCTGTCTGGAGGCAGAGAGAGAGAAAGAGAGAGCAAGGGCGCACTCTTGATCAGAGTCAAAGGTCATCATCTCACACGCAGCCGTGACATCATCCACTCAAGGCCCTGGCACAGCCTGGAGTCAAGCAAGACGTCAGGAGTGTTGTAGAAGAATTGGGATATGGAAGAGAGTGGGAGCAGAAAGCGTTAAAACAAAATCTCTGTATGAACACTTATCACTACAGTCCAATATAAAGTGAGTATTATTTGTAGTTCTCACCCCTCTCCAGTGAGCGCGCAGCAGGCCTGGATGTGCCACTGGTGGTCTTTGACGGAGGTAAGCTGGAGGCTCTGGGAGATCTCGGCCACAGACATGCAACCTTTCACATCCTGCTTGTTGGCAAAGATCAACAGCCCCGCCTTTCTTAAATCCTGGAGGGGCAGATAAGAGACGTCAAATAAGGAGAGGGTAAGAAATGTAACATAATGACATTAACCTTTCATGGAAAATGGTGTGTTAATGTCAGCTAATATGAGGAGTATGAGGACAGACTTGCTTCACGAAGAGGTGACTTTCTGGATTTTCTCAAAACACTGTTATATTTTGAGAGCTACATACAACAACATTGTGAGTTCTACTGTTCTGTTTGAGCACATTAAAAAAATCTCAACTAAAAAACCTTAATACCTCGGTAAAACGGTCAGACTTTGAAGGAAATCCTGTGAATCAGTATGAGTGTAACAGGCAGTTTAAATCCTTTGTTTTGGAGTTTTGTAATCTACATGCCAGATTGTGACTCTAATTTAAAAATAGCCATGTTATTATCACAAACACTGATGCAAATCCGGGTTATATAAATTTTCATTGCATTTAAAATAGCTTGAATCTGCAGAGTCCTTTAAGGAAATTTACTAAATGCTTAATTATTCAAGAATATAAGAATAATCTAAACATAAAAATGTTTTTACAAATACAACTAACATTTTTAAGTGGTTCTCTTGAGCTCTGTTAGTGACCCACAATTTGTGCTTCATACTGTACTAAACACTGCAATCAGTTAAATATGAGCCTTTATAGCAACGAGATATGAATTTTCTCTTAGGAGTTGGTATTAAATTAATTTTTCTACCACTTAGACCTCTAACAATTTACATCTATAAAAGATGATTCATTGAAGTGTGGTAAAGACACTGCTGTACTTTTGATACCAAGTATTGAACATATCTATTTACATTCATATGAATACCTTTAATGCAATGTTTTACAAATACTACCATCCCATTTCTGTGACACTCACTTCGTGTGCTAACATTCTGTAGAGTTCTTCTTTTGTCACAGAGATCCTTTCTCTGTCTGTGCTGTCGACCACCACAATTACAAACTGGTCAGAAAAGATGGAGAGAAACAAAACACTGGTAAAAAAAAAATGACAAGCATCTCAACTTTGTCTGACCTAGGTCTGGACCAGGACCAAGTTTCGATAAAAATGTGTATTCCTTGATTTTGTGCAGACGTTTTTTCCAGTACTTCGACATTACTGTAGAAAATCTGACACACAGCAGTTTGCACCTACAGTAGTGATTATACCTACTCTAGCAATCCTAAACTGTAGAACGCCACAACCAAAGCGATGCTTTGACTGGCGATGAGCCACTATAAGCCATCATTACCTCTGTGTTGGTGTAGTATGTGTTCCACGAAGACCTAAGGGACTCCTGACCTCCAATGTCCCACATCAGGAAATGAGTGTTGTTTACCACAATCTCCTCCACGTTACTGCCAATCGTAGGAGAGGTGTGTACTACCTCGTTCATAGAACTATGCAGAAGGAAGAAAAACATGTTGGTAAAAAGTAAACTTTTCCTTTATGAAATATTATATGATTTAAAAAACTGTGAGGACATACATAAAGAAGTTTACTTAAATTATAACGTTTCTATACTTACAACTGGTAAAGAATTGTGGTCTTGCCGGCATTGTCCAGGCCAACAATAATAACTTTGTGCTCTGAAAGGCAAAAAAAAGACACAAAGAATTCAGAGCTTATAGTGACATCAATATGTGGGCTCAGTGCTGGTGACTGACTGATGTATCACTCTTATGTAAACTCAGCCGAGTAATCAGTTTAAAAAAACATGTTTTTTGATGTGGAACTGCGTTGAGTGATTCAACCAACAGCCCTTTTTGTGTTCAGCACCATCTTTCAGTGGAAAATTGTGTAGTTTCACACGTCAAGCGTTGCAGAGACACTGTGGTGCTGTGAATGGCGTACTTTCACAGCTACAGATTACTTAGTGAGTGGTCTTAAGCCAGTTTGTACAATCAGGCTGAAGGCAGAAGCCTTTGTAAAGATGGGGTACAGAGAGGATTTACTTGTGAAAAATACTTTTTTCTCTCTCTCTACTGATACACTGAAGGGACAAGACAATAAGAAAGGCTATAGTTATCAGAAGGATAGGACAAAGGTAAAGGACACAACGTTGCACAGAATTGTTGAATCACAGTGCTGATTGATTTTCTATCAATCTTTTGCGACATGCTCTTTAAAGAACAAGCTGCTCTTATTGGTCCGCCTCTGCTCTTGCTTTACCTGGCTTTGTTAGGGTGGTGTCACACTAGCAACTAGGAATGCATTATTAAACTATGGGTCAACGTGAGCTCATGCAACATCACAATGGTGCAGAGGTATCGGCCGGACTACTGGCAAGGCGTTTCAGAAGCTTCAGGAGCAGTGTTTTCTAAAACTATACAAACACACTAGAGGAAATTGAAAACTCAAAGACATAATATCTGTCCTTTAACTTTTAAGACTAAAGGACATTGTCAACTTTAGACCTTGTGAAAATGCCAAAAATAGATGAAGATAGTGCAGCTGGTGTTATAAGTTATGGCCAAACAGATAATTGAGAGAAACTAGAGCATGACAGGAGATTAGTACACAGTTTGTCCAAATTGAGCACTTTTTCTGCATTGTGCTCTATAAAAGAATAAAAAGGCATCCTAAAGAGAGTGTATATGCAGTAAGTAGTCAACACCAATATATCTAAGACAAGGAAAAATCGGTTGATAAAATCAGTCAACCAGTATGTTGATAGGGCTTTTTCATGCAGTGTGCTGTCAAAAATGGACAACAATTCGTCAATGTCCCTCATAGTTGATTAACTTGTAAATGACCACACTCAAATTCCTTGTCAGTAAAACACTGAAAAATGTCAAGGAAATTGGATCCATCTGTAAACAACACACTAAAGAGGGTAGTGTCTGCCCTGGGAATCTCTAACAGCTGTTAGTCAAACTGAGACCAAACCTCACTGAAGCTGAGGAAGTGAAAGGAGCAACAGACAGAATTTCACAAGATCAAAATGCGGGCCTTGTCTTGGTAACTCTAGCTAGTTGAACATAGACAAAGCAAGTGTGAAGACCAGGAGTAAGTTATGTTAGAAACGTTAACTTGTTGTTGATTACACTGTGATAAATGTTTGGAGGCTGTAAATTGGTCCTGTGAAACTGTAAGAAATTGGAGCGGAAAACTACAACTTGTTTATTTAAAAAAATGTCATGCAGGTGTCAGCTAAGCTGCAGGTGAATATATTGACAGTTAACATATTAAAAAGCAGGTGGCACATTGGCTGCACGTGTTTCCTGCTACAAGTCAGTCTGCAGCTAAGAATCATTTTGTATTTTTTTAAGCTACTTTTATTCTGCAATGCGTATTTTTGCTGTGCATGTTGAGTTTAAGCTTAAATGTCTAAAAATAACATAAAATGCTGTGAAGAATGGCATGTCTGTGTTAATAGAATCAACCTATATAAAACAAAACCATTTTAAAAGGTTATTTACATGATGTCCACTCCAAAAGTAAATAGGCAACTGTGACATGTGTATACAGTGCCTTGCATAAGTATTCACCCCCTTTGGACTTTTCTACATTTTGTCATGGTATAACCACAGATTAAAATTTATTTCATCGTGAGTTTATGTAATGGACCAACACAAAATAGTGCATCATTTGGAAGTGGGGGGAAATATTACATGGATTTCACAATTATTTACAAATAAAAATCTGAAAAGTGTTGAGTGCATATGTATTCACCCCCTTTACTGTGAAACCCCTAACAAAGATCTGGTGCGACCAATTGCATTCACAAGTCACATTTGCAAGTCACATAATTAGTAAATAGGGTCCACCTGTCTGCAATTTAATCTCAGTATAAATACACCTGTTCTGTGACGGACTCAGAGTTTGTTGGAGATCATTACTGAACAAACAGCATCATGAAGACCAAGGAGCTCACCAAACAGGTCAGGGATAAAGTTGTGGAGAAATATGAAGCAGGGTTAGGTTATAAAAAAATATCCAGAGCTCTGAACATCTCTCTGAGCACCATAAAATCCATCATAAGAAAATGGAAAGAATATGGCACAACCGCAAACCTACCAAGAGGAGGCCGTCCACCCAAACTGAAGAGTCGGACAAGGAGAAAATTAATCAGAGAAGCAACCAGGAGGCCCATGGTTACTCTGGAGGAGTTGCAGAGATCCACAGCTGAGGTGGGAGAATCTGTCCACAGGACAACTATTAGTCGTCTACTCCACAAATCTGGCCTTTATGGAAGAGTGGCAAGAAGAAAGCCATTGTTAAAAGGGATCCATAAAAAATCCCGTTTGGAGTTTGCCAGAAGCCATGTGGGAGACACAGCAAACATGTGGAAGAAGGTGCTCTGGTCAGATGAGACCAAAATTGAACTTTTTGGCCTCAATGCAAAACGCTATGTGTGGCGAAAACCCAACACTGCCCATCACCCTGAGCACACCATCCCAACAGTGAAACATGGTGGTGGTAGCATCATGCTGTGGGGATGCTTCTCTTCAGCAGGTACAGGGAAACTGGTCAGAATAGAGGGAAAGATGGATGGAGCCAAATACAGGGAAATCCTTGAAGAAAATCTGATGCAGTCTGCAAAAGACTTGAGACTGGGGCGGAGGTTCATCTTCCAGCAGGACAATGACCCTAAACATACAGCCAGAGCTACAAAGGAATGGTTTGGATTAAAGAATGTTAATGTCTTAAAATGGCCCCGTCAAAGCCCAGACCTCAATCCAATAGAGAATCTATGGCAAGACTTGAAGATTGCGGTTCACAGACGGTCTCCATCCAATCTGACTGAGCTTCATCTTTTTTGCCAAGAAGAATGGACAAACCTTTCCATCTCTAGATGTGCAAAGCTGGTAGAGACATACCCCAAAAGACTTGCAGCTGTAATTGCAGCGAAAGGGGGTTCTACCAAGTATTGACACAGGGGGGTGAATACTTATGCACCCAACAGATGTCAACTTTTTTGTTCTCATTATTGTTTGTGTCACAATAAAATTTATTTTGCACCTCCAAAGTACTATGCATGTTTTGTTGATCAAACGGGAAAAAGTTTATTTAAGTCTATTTGAATTCCAGTTAGTAACAGTACATAATGGGAAAAAGTCCAAGGGGGGTGAATACTTATGCAAGGCACTGTGTGTGTATATATATATATATATATATATTTCCTGATAGATGGTTATTGGAAATGTTTTAGTCCCCCTTATTTGCCCCAAAAACGTTTTATGTGGGGACTAAAATAGCATACCACATGAAAATATACAATAATAAAAAATATTACCCAGTCAAATCACATTTACATATGTGATACACAAATACATTTTGACAATTCCATGGGGTAATGATATGGTGATCTGACTACAGGGAAGATTTCCCCACTCCTACGATCTATACATTGTATCCCACCTGTTGCATAATATGCAGAGTAGACAGATATGTATCCAGGGCCAAATATAAACATGAGTAAGATAAACGTTTCAGAGAATGGACAGAAACACTGAACTGTTTACAAGCCTAAGATCAGCACGTTAACATAACATTTGCTAACATTGCATTGAAGCTTTTTAACATTTAACTGGAAAATGGACGGCATGTTTATTTTACAATTTCTTATCACGTGTCTTCTCTGTGAATGAACGTCTGTTGTTTCTCTGCATAGAATCAATCAGCTTGGGACAGTCAGGGTAAGAAGACATCCTGGTACTTTAGAGTGCATCTGGGGATAGATCCAGAAGTGACAATAAAAGCCTTACAGAGTCCAGTGACAGGATGGATGGATGGAAGGCAAAATGAGGCAGAGCTAAAAAAAAAAAAGACCTAACAAAGGATGACTTGCAATGATGACTTAAATGAAAGCATCACAAAATCTGAACATGGAATGAATCATTTCTGCTCTCAAACTAAAAGTCTGGAATGTATTTTAAAAAAAAGATAGGAACCTATATACTTCACTTAGAGACTGACTAACTGATCATCTGTTTCAGGTTTAATTCATGGATTTTGACAAAACAAATCGGGTACGTTTAGGGGACTGATATTTGCAAGTGTTGTGCTGATCTGAATTAAAATGAAGGGATGTAAAATGAATACTAATTTTGAAATGAGAAAACAATCATTTGTTTTTGACTGCAATTTTAAGAGCAAATTGTGGGACACGACTCCCCAGAATCCAATGTGGCATCTTCAAAACCTATTAGAGTTGTATAATACAGACAAAGCAGCAGGTAGGTTGGGTCTATGTAAGCCTCAACTTTAGGGATGCAAATCGCTCTGTCTTGTACTCTCACTGTGCACAGTTCAGTGCACCACAACCGGTGTAAGATCTGGTGTAGATGTAACGGACTTACAGATGTTTTATTCACAACTGACTGCCCTCAGCATGTGTGTCCCATGTGATCTATTCAGAGTCACGATCCACCACGACTGCACAGTGATAGTACTGCTACAGGGACGTTAATGAATGAATGAAGTATTACCTGTCTCACTCTGATAAGAGTGGCAGTACAAAGTCAGTGTGACTCACCCTGAAGTCATCCAGTGGTCCTTACATTCCCTGGAGCATTTTGATGATGTGGCTGCCTTCAGTGTGCTCTGCTTATGCAGCCATCTCCAGTGATACTGGGCTGAACACTCATGTTACAGGGCTTTCGAATTGTTTGTTTACCGGTTTGAGAACACTAACCCGGGGAACCGACTCGGTGTCATCCGACCTGCAGCTCCGATGCTGGGAGCATAAATAATCAAACAGCAACTTAACGCAGGGACGGTTAGCAAAGTTAGCAGAGGGCTACACGCCTCCTGGATTTAATAATGAGGTTAATACACAAATGTATAAAAAGCATGTCAGTCAGAATGCTATACACCGTGACGGGTCTTGTTAGCTGTGGTGTGTGTGAAGCTGGATCCTCGGCGGCAGATCCGTCTTTCACTGCGGGCCTCTCCTCTGCCCACTCAGCCCACCTCGCTCTCTGCTCCTCCGCCACTTGTACGGTAAATGACACCGCGCCATTCTTACCTTGATGGTTAAAAAGCCTCCATAGCTTGGTGAACAGTATCCCCATGGCTGACGACGACGTCTTAACGATGCCAGCTTGCGAGAATCCGCCGTAACTAAGCTACCTAGCCTCGATGCTATCAACTTTACCCAGCTAGCTAGCTCGCTCACTCCACACACAGAGAGCTGTCCGAGGTGTTGAGGACGAGCGCCATGTTGGTATGAATTACCACTAACGATACCTCTTCCATGTGACGGACAGTTAAGTGTGACAGTGGATTTATTCCCATAAAACAAACCAGAGGCTAACCAGTGCGGCTAGGTGATTCAGATCAGCTGTGCTGTGCGCTCCGCTAGTTAGCTGTCAGTGCTGCGCATGCGCACCTGCTCTGTCGTAGTGGTACAAACCACAATACAGAAGATCTGCGTTATATTTGTATTGTAGAGACACGTGTTTCTGTTGTTTTGTCCACTTTATTTTATATAAATGAAATCTTACGTTAATAATAAATATAAGAGAAACACCTCTTTGTTCAATAAAACTGAATTAAAATATTTTTAAATAAAAAACACTGAATATGATGAGGTTCATGAAGGGGAGATTTATTTATTGTTCTAGATAATGAGCGTTGAGTGTTTATTATAAACATGCCTGTAAAGATTGAGGGGTGAGAAGAGCAGGAATATTAAAAAATCGCACTGAATAATAAAATGTAACATAATATCATTATTGACTATCACACATATATAATATAATATAATATGCTCCAACCCTCCCGGGACCCTCACAAAGTATGAGCAATAGAAAATGAATGGATGGATAATATAATATAAAGTAACATTAGATAATCAATTAATCATTCACTCATAATTTCGGCAAAAACAGAAAGAAAGTTTATAAATTATCATAGATATTCTTGACATATATGTATCAAATGTTTTGTGTTTGAAAAAAACAAGCATATTGAAGACCTAACTATAGAAATTAATATAATAGAATATACTATAATGGAAAAAAAGTTTTGCTTTACTCATCCCTTAAATTTTATACTTAAAAAATAAGTAAATTGACCATGTCATTTGAGGCTCTTAAAAAAATATGATTCTTCTTAATTTTGTTTAGTTTTATAACCCAAAATATTCATCAAGAAAATATATTTTAGTTTTGAATTTTTCACCCTCTATTAAAAACCTTCAGACTAATGAAGAAATAAAGACAAAGAGTATGTGTGTATGTATGTATTTTAAAAAGAAAACAAGAGCTATCCATACAACAGCATAAGGGCAGTTTATTTCATTACAATTGTAAAATGACAGTGCACAGAAACTTCTACTCAAGGCATCATTCTCTCACAGGCAGTATTCAGATCGTTTAAATTGTTGCTTATTCTCCAGAGTTTTGAAACAACAACAACATTAAAAGCTACTGTTAATGGCAGATAAGAACAGAAGTATCTTTGTCAATGCTCCTTTCCAGAATCAATGACATCTCTGGCATAGGGACTACAAATTATTTCAACAAATATTAAATGACAAGATACAAGGATATTTCATTAAAAGGAAATAGTATAATCATCCTTTGTTGCCTGTCAGCGTCCAAGTGAATTCATCTGATTTAAAAAAATACAGGAAGCCACTCTACGATTAAAAGACACCATGTCAAATGCAGCACAGACAGTCCTGCACATGTGCTTTCTGATAGTTTATCTTCTTTTAGTCTTTTAATGAAAGTTAAATTGAATAGTTGAGGCCTGTAAGACTACTACTCACTTACTTTATTTTACAAAAGCTTTAAAAGTAAGAAGAAGGAAAGTGTCTTTTTCTGTTAGACATTGGTAGGCATATGCAGGGACTTCACTAATGGAATGTAATTTCATGAACTTCAATAAATCCTTTTTTAATTAGTTTACTGTATTTACAAATGGAAGCCCTCAATACAAGTCTTTTCATTACAATCTAATCAATTCCGGATGTTGTCCTGCTTAGCACGGCAGACAACAGCAGCTGATAGATGCAAGGCGTATGAAAAACATGCTGGCACGACCGTTCTAAGTGACTCCTGAGCTCCTGATGTGAAAAACGTTTTCTGTAACAACTAAATCATAACAATCATTATTAACAAATCAACATTATACTCAGTATCCCCATCAGATGGGTGAGAACATAAACGCTACATCTGTCAACACACTTCCAGGTCGTAGTGACCTCTCATTCCTGAGGTTTGGAGCTTTGAAATGTTTTAATATCTGCATGATTTCTTTTAAATATTTCTCTCTTGTTATGAGTAATGACAGAAAATGGCAGTAAGAAAGAACAGGGTTGTGCACAGGGAGCAACTGTATGAACCCTGAAGAGAACACCACGACACTGTCCATGTCATTTAAAAAGCAAATCTGTAAAACTCTGGATTTGGGAACAGGCTTCCACGAGATCTATTACACTCACATCGAGGACAGTGGCAAAGGAACTTGAGAAGCGTTACAGATGCATTATATTCCGCTTCTACTGGCTCCCGGGTGCGTGCAAACAGGTTCTGTGCTGATCATCTTCACTGTGCTGGATGCTCTTGCTGTCTGGCACTGGATTTGAGGCATGTAGTGACCTGTCGCCACAGTCCAACCTGCATGCTACAGTAACATCTGAGGTGATGGGAAGGGTCTAGAGGAGCCTACGTTACATCTGCTAGGGTATTCGATTACTCCCACATCTGAGACATATTCAGATCAACTCCAGCTTAAGCCTTCCCATTATAACATAACTTTTCTGGTTTTGTGCTACTTTCTTATCCTTCCCTTGATCACGTCAAAGCACGAGCAGGATTTGTAATTTTCTATATTCAAATGCCCGTCTGGCAGGAGCCACAGGGAATATGAGGTACTACACATCAATACAAGTTTGTTTCAGTCCAAATGAGTGTAGTGGTTTCATCATATAGACACAGGAGAGCTGCCTCCACTCATAGGTCCCCAGTGGCTGTTTAGAGAAGGACAGGCCTTGACTTGTGATTGCAGCCTCAGCTCACAGCCGGTGCCTGGACTCCTGGCTGTAGCCTCCTGGCGACCCTCGGTTGCGGTGAGGCTTGTAAGAGTCCTGGTAGGGGTCTTGGTAGTCCTCCTCTACCAGGGGCGAGTGGTCCCGGCTCTGCTGTGAGCCTGAGGACAGACTGTTGCGATTCTTCCGCGCCCTTTCGTTATGGTAGTTCTCGTCAGCGGGCATCAGGCTGCGGCGTTCCACGGGTGCATGGTCTGTCGTTTTGTGGTTGCTATTCATGTTTCTTTGGGCCTGTTTGAGAGAGGACGTGATATTTAGTATTTGTTAGTTTAACACTACGGATGAGCAGAAAATAATACTTACAGCAACTATCCACAATTCATTTAGTTTTACTTCCGCCAAGGAGGTTATGTTTCCATTGCAGTATATTTTTGGTCAGTTTGTCTGGCTTTTAGCAGGATAATACAAAAACTACAAAAACGATTTTCTTGAAAGTTGATTTAGGGTGGATTCAGGGACAAGAAAGGAACTTTTGAAGCAGATTCGATCAATGTGGCGAATGCAGGATTTTTTTCTCACTTTCTTTAGCATTTCCCCCCAAAAATTGTGGAATTCTAAAGAAATAATTAATGGATCTTTATGAAAAATAAATCATGGGTATTTAGAGAATCAAAATCTACGGCTGTGTGCAATTGGGTGCAGCTTGATAGAATTTAGGGAGACTGTTGGGGAGGTAGGTCAGGTCAAAAAACGTTGAATCCAGTTCAATCTATTTTAAATACCTGCTTGCATCATATTCAGCGGTATGAAAAGATGTTCTATGTGAAGGATCTGAAAGTGAAAATGTATTTAAAGCAGAACTGACTTTAATAAATAGATCAGGAACTTCTCTTATCTTGAATTTAGAGCTTCCGGTAATTCACTCCTTCAATGCAAATCCATATGCTCAGTATGGACAAAACACTGATAGTTTTCCGTAATATTGGGATATTCTTCAAATTTCTAGAAATCCGTATGCTGATCTGCATTAATTATGAAAGTGCAACTACTTTTTGAGACTGCAGGAAAATGTTTGATACTCAGAGGATTTGAGTTTTGCTTTCAGTCCGTTGTTAGAGAACTGCAGCAATAATAGCAAAATATGAAGGTGTGATTTTGGAGAGATTGCATTTTATAGACAAGCAACACACTGTTAAAAATACACGCTATAATCAAAGAGTTCAAACTTAAAGTTAACAAAGGAAACAAATACAGCACTACTTCTTTTTCTGTTCTAGAGGTTCACCTGAATGGCGGCAGGATACGGGGAGAGAGCAGTAGAGCCCAGATTGCGTCCTAGCAGGGGGTTGAGTGGCGTGCTAAGTGACGTGTGTGTAGCACGCCAGTATGCCTCCAGGTACTCCGACAGATGTTCGCATGCATCTTCCAGCTGGTTCTCGTCCAGAATAATATCAAACATCTCCTAAGGTCGGAGAGGAAGAGAGACAAGTGAAGCTGATGCTCGCATGCGTTTTTCTTGTCAAAGTCTCAGTTTAAAACTCGCTTGTCTAGATTTTAAGGGTTGGACTCACGGAAGGACATTGTGATAGTTTCTCAGCTGCAACAAGCTGCACGTTCAAGTGTTTGCTTTGAGATTTCCCTCTGGATTTGACCAGCCGCTGGAGAACCTGTGGGAAGCACATATACAATAGAAAAATACAGGGAAATGCCTCAGATTATGGAATGAATACCAACTACTACTTATCAAACAAACCACACTCCTCACCAAACAGGCCTCTTCATCACCATTTCCAGTTCAATGAATTACACCTGCTCCTTGAACATTACAGCTGCTGTATTCATGTTGGGCATGAGGAGATTAAATTTCAAGAAATCAACAAGCACAAGTAATAACACGCCTGTCGCTGCTCCTATATGTTCAAACTCAGAGAGCAGCAGTCTTTCGTTATGCTTCAGACCTCCCTCACTGCTTGGAAGGGTTCTCTCAGATTTCACTCTGAAATTTGAATAGCATGAGAATAAAAGTATAACTGTTTCTCCTCTCCTCTCTCTGGGGCATAGTCCAGCTGGCTGTCGTGTCTGGGGAAGTGCGAGAGCTTGGTGAAGGTCAAAGGCTTCACTCCCTAGACTGCGTAAGCAGGCAATACTGTCTCCAGAACTAGAAAATACATTTGATTGTTTAGGAAACAGCCGACCCATAGATTAAATAATCTGTAGCGGTTTAAAGTGTGACTGCAGGAAAGTAGACTTCAGAATATGAGAGGACATCATGCACAGCTGATGTATCGATAAATTCAGATTTTCTCCTCGGCCAAGCTTCAATAAATATTTCAGCTTAAGACATCAAAGGGCTCCTGAAAGCTTTCTTAACTGATGGGTTGACCATTGACAAACAGATTTTCCATCACAAGCCATGCCTTGATTTCTTTGTGGCCACCAATACATCTTCGGCCAAGGCTCTGCTGTCACTTCCTGAATCTAGGGTGAAAACTAGCGTTTTTTCATCAGGGCCCAAAATCTATGGAATGAATTGTTTGAAGAAAAGGCGGTCTGAGATGGTGTCCTCTTTTAGGTATCACCTATAGTCTTCCTTTTTCCAGAAGGCAAAATCCTGAATTAACTATTTAATTATTCCGGAAGTGACATCTGATCACAAGTGGTCACAGATTCAAGATGCATTTTTATGTCAGGTGTGATCAGATCTCTCAGGACAGGTATATAAAACCAGGTCTGAACAGGGCCTGAGCCTTCAATCTTACCTTAGGTGAGGACACTTTAACATGGACGATAATGGGCGCTAATGAGGTCTTGATGAGCTGCGCTGGATGGTTAATGGTGTCTGCGTCCAGCACCACCAGCTGCAGAGACCTGGCCAGCTCAAAGATCCTCTCTATTTCACTCTGGACCTCGGCTGCAAGGAGACGACAACAACATACAGCAGACAACGATGAACACAACAGGCATATGAAGATAACTGCACAATGTTTACCATATGAACACCTACAAGACATGCACATCATTGAGTGAGACAGTTCCTGTAGCTTTACCAAGGTTGGAGCGGGTGTTGGATCTCTCAATGATGGCCCTCTTGCTAGGGTTGTTTAGTACTGACCTCTTGGCCAAGGATATGTCAGCTGTTACCCGTGTGATGGAAATCCTGCAACCGCACAAAACACACATGTCAAACAGCACAAGCGTGAACCGGGACGACGCGCTGAACGACGACTGAACGCGCTGAGCGTCTTACCTGCCATCAAACCTGTGCTTCAGGAAGTCAAACAGGGCTTTCTGCATCATGTCTGTCACCTGCACAGATGAATGAGGGTGAGGAGGAGGTGAGATGAAAAGAGGAGAGGAAGAAATGAAAGACAAGCAGACAACAGTGTTACAAGCTGCTCAGAATAACACACTTGTGCACAGCGATCACAGTCTCTCTCCTGGCGCTCAGCAAAATGAACACATTAAATAAAGTGATTAGCAGCCACAATGAGAAGGCCAGTGCACAGGTGATGAATCAGGGCAATTACGCAGTGCAGCCTCCAGTGCAGCTTTGGCCCATGAATACGAGCTCCACTCTGAGGCCTTTGCATTGAAGCAGAAATTCTAGTTTAGTAGTTGCCTCTGTTCAGAAAATCCTCTTAATAGACATTCAGTCGTCTCAGATGACCGAGGGTTGACGTTCTTTGAGCTAAAGCACAGAGCTGTGGTACTATGTACATTTACTCAAGTCACATACCACTTTAAGTTATTTTATGTTCTTATTCCAACATCTAAGAGAGTAATGTACTATTAACTCCACCACCTGAAAGTCACAGTTAGTGATTGATCCGAGGATTAATATTTCATATGCAGGGGCGGCACATTGACAAATTGGTCTCACAGCCTCATGGAGACTTTCTGTGTGGAGTTTGTATGTCCTCCACATGTTTGTGTGACTTTTCTCCACCCACAGTCCAAAGACAGGCAGACTGGGGTAAGGTTAGTTAGAGGCTCTTCATTGACCGTAGTTGTGAATATGAGTGTGAATGGATTGTCTCTGTACATTGGCCCTGTTATACACTGACAACCTGCAATAAAATAGAACTGTCATGGGTTGTCGTATTGCATGATGTTTACTTTTACTTAAAACATATTTTTGCTGTACTTTAAGTGCAGAGTTTTTACAGCTTTTGGAGAATTTGTGGTAAATAAATATTTATTTTTACATTTATTTCAATATGGAAACCGTACCTCCCCTTTAACGCAATGCATGTGAATTTTATTATTACATTATGACTATTAGAGGTGACTATATCCTCAACTCGCAGCACAGCTCACTCAAAGCTTGTCTGTCATGAGCATTCTTATTTATATAAATGCAGTAAAGAGGAAATGATTAGCAGCCAACATCTGTGCTTAGTTATGAAACACAAAATGTCATGTGGTAAGTCTTTCGATTCTAAAAAGGGCTTTAGTGCAGCATAAATTATTATTTTGCTTCTAATATTATTTCTGCTCCACATTGTCAGACACCGCAGTTTACCCAGTGAAGGTTGTTACCATGGCAACACCGAGGACTGTGATTCCATGACAACTGACTCCTCCTCCCGCCAACTCCTTGGCCTCTTTTATTGTTTGTCCTGTGATTCCAGTGGTAACTGATAATCAATGACAATGCCTGTGTTTTAATGTTGGATCTCTGGGAATTAGCTAGAGCCAAAAACATGATGCAATACAGGGAATGAGTCAGCATGGCTAAAAACAGAAGCATTGTTACACAATAATTATTATTGCCATTATTATTCACTGTTTCATCAATAGGTAAATACAGTAAATTCATTCAAACTGAAAGCTGATTTGTATCTATAGTCCCTGGATGGAGGCCACTAGTAATGCACAAGTAAAGTTATGTCGATGCAGATTATTTCACAGAACGAAGGAAGGATTATTTACCAGATATGTTTACATTTTAAAGTGTATATCTTTATATGTAATGTCATTCTTCTTTCTTTTCAATCATCAGTCATTCTGGACATGCCAGCTAACTTTGAATTTAGATTTTTACTAAAATGTCAACTTACTATAGGCTCCTGATTAGAAAATGGATTTATATGAATAAACATCACACTGCCTGGATCCTTATAATTAGTTGTAGAAAACTTTTGACTGACAAAAGGAAAACAACATTTTAGTTTTGGCTGTGAAGTAGAGGCTGATGAAAACATCTGGAGGAGCAGCAGCCCGTCCTACCTCATAACCTTTCAGGGAAGGTCCCACCAGGACAACCGGCCTCATGGAGGGAACCACGTCATAGGGAGGGATGTGCTCAGCCTGGAGGAAACACACAGCTTCAGTCAAACTTTGATATCCCTACCAGTCTTAAGTCTTCTTAAGTTTTCAACTACCCCAAAGTCGCCCCAAATATAACTCAAGTGATGCTTTGAAGTAAATAATGTCAAACTAATCTGTTAGATGCAGATGATCGAATGTATTTATCATATTACAAAGTACATGTACAAAAGCACCTTGGTAAATGTTTCTATTTTCCAATAGTTATTTTGATCAGTAACTTAAGCTATTACTATTACCTTACTATTTTGTTTATTACCAGAGTTTATTGTATTGCATACAAAACATGAAAAATAACAAATTAATTCAATGGACTCACCACTTTCTGTTTCTGCTTTCCTGAAAAAGAAAGGAAAAAAATGTTGTGAGTGCAAACTAAAATTATATCTGAAAATATAAAACATCACAATATCAGGGTGTGAATAAATGACAAAACCAGAGCAGCTTCCAAGCCAAACAATTCCCTCTATAAACCTGACCCCAGTTATTCCGCTCAGACGTGAGTGGACTCGTGTCTGTGGGACGAACCTGCAGAGTTAGGGTTCGGCTTGAAAGTTCCTGACACCATTTCTCCGAGACTGGAGGAGGAATTCCCGCTGGACTTACTGCTGCATCGAGGACAGAAAACACAAAGAGGGAAGGGATGAGGTAAAATCCTGCAAGTCGTCATCAGCCAAACATCACAAACCCCTGGAGAACAGGTGACCACAGTAATTTGGTGCAGTTCCCAATAGAAATCAGGATATAGTGAATTTGAAGGTAGTTTTATAAGGAGACTGTTGGACCTTAATGGAGGTGTGAGCTCTAGTGGTGCCGTTCTAGTTCCAGATCTACATTAAAAGCACAGTACAACACTGTATACCATACAGGAAATTACTATTAATCAAATTGTGTAATTCTCAAATGAAAACCCCAGAAAAATAAGGTTTTCTTCAAACAAATCTGCATAAAGATAAATCTCATCTTTCAATAGGAAAGCATTAGCTTAAGACTTTAATTTACTTTAGCCTGAATAAATGGTGGTGGTTAACACACATCCCCCCATCTGATGGAAAGTTTTGTGATGGCCCCCCTATGAGTGGTTGGACCACACAACACAACTTGGCCTCCATCCACCGGATTTCCTTCCAACTGCCTGGCTCTACTCTCTCCGGAAGTGGCTCTTCAACCCATCCACTATCCGTCCATCTGTCTTTTATCCCCTTGATCCATGTGGCGTCTGATTCCTCCGCCGCCTGCACTCTCACACCCCGTCCTCCTCCTCCTCCTCCAACTCACCCGTGGAAGCGTCCTCTCTTCTGTTCCTGATTGAGACGGATGTTTTCAAGCTTCAGAGGGCTCGGGATGAAGCCGATGTCACAGCCCTCCTTCACCAGGCGGCCGATCCACCAGTCGTTGTTGTACTTCTGTGAAATGAGGACAGAAATCATCAGCCTTTTAGATTTGTCTCTATCTCTGAATAAAATACACATGAATGAGGCAGCAATGGCATTGAAAATCAGTATTCAAAATAAAGTTGCTTTGTAAGTGTCCATAGCACAGAATCATAGAAAATCAATAGAGAGATAGGTTTGGCTAACTCACGCTTGTGTGTGATTTTAAAATCTGTTCTTGCATAAACGTACTCCTCCGTACAGGTTTAACATACAGGATAGAGCCTGAATTATACCTCTTTGATGTGGAGGAAGTCCTTGGCATCAAAAGACACAGCGGTGCCGGCCACGGGAACCTCCTCGTCCAACGCACCACAGTAACTGACATTGGTCCTCACAGCAAACGCCACCGCTTTAGTCTGTGGGAGAGAAGAGTGGAAAAGGAAATCTGAGAAATGAAGCTATTTGATTAAGTTGGTGATTATCACTATCACTTTCCTTTAACTCATTCATTTTTAGATTTCGATGCGGTATCAATATATTCCAAGGTGACATTGTGTATGTTCCTGATGCCCTCACAGTAAAATACTTCAGAGTACAGCTGCTGTTTGTGAGTATTACTATTGCTTATTTCTGCATCGCCTTTGAAGTTAGACAGTATAGTACGACTAGTACCGCCAATATTTCAATTTGATCAAAATAAAACCATCACATGGGAATGTCAAGTTATTAAAATACCCAAATAGATTCCATAATTCCCGTTTGGATTCTTTAGCATTTCCTGTTTTAGTTTGTAATTAGTTTCTTTATTTATCTTTGTTGCAGTAGTTCCAGTGTATTTATGGCCTCATGTTTCACCTTTTAACAGAATGTTATTTGAGTTGATTCTTCAGTCTTTCTTCCAGGTGACTGGTTTAGGTAATGCCTGGACTGGTGTAATCGTAATTTGAATATCCACCCAAATCCTGTGTTTTGTCTCTGAGCTGAGAATGTGTGTGTTCTCTGTGATTTTCTATGCAGTGATGCTGACCTTTGCCCTCTCGAGCTGAACAGTGGCCTGCTGCTCCTTCTCTTGCCGGCCGCCCTCCTTCTCCTCCTCCAGGGACACATCCGAGTCAGACGGTCGGCTTGTGTAGGAATCAGCTGAGCCCTGCAGAGCGACAGGAAACAGAAATACTGTCACCAGTGGGGCTTCTAAAAGGAATAAGTGAAACCGCTGCAGGGTGACAACTTTCCTCATCACAGATTAGACGTATTGACATACGAGAGGCATAATAATTTTATTCGATATGTGTTATTCAAAACTTAACACATTAAAATTTAAAAGAGTGCAAATAGATGCAGGACATGATAAGCGACTGTTTCTTAAAACCACAGAGATGAAGCAAATTCATGAGTGGGAGGGTAGAGAAACCCAGGTGTGTGTGTGTGTGTGCGTGTATGAGTGTGCGTGTGAGTGTGCGTGTGCATGTGCATGTTGAACTGTATTCCTTCCATAAAGGATCAAAGACTAACAGATTAAAGATGACGACCCGGCCGGAAGGGAAAGATTCAGAGAGAAGGTTTTATTTTTAGAAATGAAATTAGAAACACCCGGGGCAGACAAACTACCACTGTGCCACGGGAATGTCTAAAGGAAGAAATCCACTTCATCTGTTTTTAACCCTGTTGATCTGAGAAAATATGAATTTGAGTGACGCAGAGGTAAAAATATTCCCCTTTCACTTGCAGTCACAGAGAAAAACTCTGCTACACTGACCTCTATGGGTTGAATGTGTGCTGTACTTCTGAAAACATCTGTCATCACATGGGGAAAGAAGCAGAATTCAAGTTCTAGGCAGATTTAATGAAGACCAGCTGTAGACATTTTCTCCTTTCAGCCATTAGCTCCTTTGAGTTCAGGTATTATTGATTCAACTTTTTGGGGAGGGGAACTTTAATCGTCACAGACAATAAAATGCAGCGTTTTGATTGACATTATTCCAAATCTGTTATATCTATAAGTCCTTCTCTAAAACTGAAAAGACAACACTCTTCTAAATCTCCCATAGGTGATCAGGTTGAGATCTGGTGAAGGTTGAAGGCCATAAAATCTTTAGGTAGAGGTGAGAAGAATATTTCCCCTTTCTTTAGTTTATTATCCATTTGTATGTCTCGTAAGAATAGTATAACCTGTACAGACATTTTGGACGGCCCTTACTGCATCTGCACTATATCTATGTGTGTGTATAGCTGGTATAAACCTCCAGCACTACCAAAGAGCCTCAGGCTGGAGAACAGTCTCCTACCATCACCATCAGAGGAGTCATTGGCTTCCCCTCTTCCTTATTAGCCACAAGTCAGTGGCTGCCGGGCTAGAGGAGCAGTAAAAACACCCTCCCACTTATTCAAGGCACAGAGAGAGAGAGACAGAAGCAGAAAGATTATGAGCTGAGCAATGAGCAGCTGAGAAAAGTGTGCAAACATAAACACAAGTAGCAGTGGAGGCACAGACAGAGTTTCCCTCAGAAGGTTTTCACAGCCCCGATCAGCTCCAAAAACCCGTGCATGGAGCCGCCCAGCCTGCAGCGAGGGGTGGAGAGCACTGAGGAGACATCCTGACGGAGACATATATACATATATCTTTATCTTCTCTGATATCAACCTCATTGAGCTGATGAATTTGACTGTTTCTCTTTTCTTCCATGGGACAGATATTTTTATTCTATTCGTTATAAAACAGAGAACATGTAACACCTACTAAAAACAAGAAAAAAAAAACTAACCGTAACTAAGTAAACTCAGAGTTAGACATATAGACAATTTAATTAACATTAAAGCAAGATAGTATTTCACACTGCAAATGATTCATTTTAGTGATTTTTATATTATTGTGTCCTATGTTTGTTTCATTTTAATTAAGGTATTTTCCTAAAGCTAAAGGCTGCACATCATCACAGCATAAACCTGTTACTGCTGTCTACAGAGACTGTTGTGACTTGTTAAGTCTTATTACAACAGTTTTTATGCCTTTTACTACTTTTGATATGGCTAATCAATAGCACAGTTCAAGGTCAAACATTGTAATAGATCATTTTAAGTGTGTTGGAAAACTGGCAATTAAATGGCATCTGAGTTGATTTTAAATGACACACACAGAATACTGTGCTGTTGTTTTGATACATAGGGATTTGGGGGTATTTGGTCACATTTAGTGCAAACCTTTGCCAACATTCATCCTCAATGCTTCAGAGTGTGAAATAAAAAATCACCGACATTACACATCTGAACAGTTCGGTCCCGTCAGTGGATACCTCCCTCACGGACCTTTACTACAAATCCATCAATCATAACAGAGGGATAAATCGGCAGTGCACACAGTTCCTCCATATTAAAACAGCACTGACGTGTTGTTTGCTCTCACACACGGATGATGCATGTGTGTCCACGCTGTTTTGGCTCCACTACTTCACCTTTGGCTGACCATCACTGAAGCTGTTTGTGTTCTCATGTGGGATTTCTGGCTCCAGGGCCAATTTGTTACAACTGTGCCGCATATTGAAAGCTCTGTGCGCTCATAAATTGGAAGAATAAGAAGGTTAATAAAATAATTCTTAGTTGCTGCCCTATAACGCATAACTCTTTTGTATTTCTTACGATAACCGTCATGATTAAATTCGTTGTAAACTGAGCGAATAATTGACAATTTGTAGTAGCCGGTGGCTGAAGGCTAATGCTTGTGTTACAATTCATGACAAAGTATGTATGAAGATGGGTTTCTAAACTGTATCATAGAAAAAAAAACATCTTCACACCCCCTATCTACTCTATAAACTCGTAAACCTTCATACATTGGACTGCAGGTCTTCTCCCCTTCTATTCAGAACAGATGATTATACATTACTTGAATTCAGCAATTTTCCCTCTTCCCTCTCTCTTTCAAGTCCAGTTACCTGTTACTTCATCTCAGTGATGGAGTGAGATGTTGTCGTTCTATGACACAAAATCTGTTCTTCACGCTACACTACCGCTGAGTAATCGCTACATTAGCATAAACACCGGCCGCCAGCCCTACAAGCAGGGAGCTACCGGCTCTGGCTGTCCACAAGCTGATTACTACATCATATCTTTCTCAGCACAGGTACGGAGCCCCAACTGTGAGTTGTGGCCCACGGGGCAACCATACGCATGGCCCTCTCCTCTAGGGTCAGGAGCCAGATATTCCCTGTGTCACCTGCGTTAAATGAGATGAGGGAGTGAATGAGGAGAGCGAGCACGGCTGCTGCTGCTGCTGCTGCTGTTGCTGCTGTTGCCACACTGACACCAATACCCTTTATGATTCACTGGCCCCGCGGCGTCGGTAAACCACCTGTCCAAAGTCATTTGTTACCCTATTTGTGTGCCAGCCTGTCTGCCTTCATCTGTCATCCAGTCCAAACATGTCTCTGTGTGTCACTTTCTCTCACTTTGTCTTCATAGAGACAAAAAGCAGCATAAAGCCACAATAGAACTGTGCTGTTCCAGTTTGCAGTTCACATTAAACCCATATTTCTCTGCTTGATCAGGCAGCTCCTGCATGTCGCAACAATCAGTGCATGATTTAAATGACATATGAACATGATTGTCATAGTGGAATATGTAGTGTGAGGTAATGTTGTGCACTGTACTATCAACACCCATGACATCTTCCATGACAGGACTTTTAAAAAAACATGTCAACTCTATTTTCTTATTCCAACATAAACATAACAAATTAAAAAACAACAGGTCAGCGTTCATAATATCCCTATTTTTCATAAAATATGTCCACATTTGTCGTGAACAATGGAGTATAAGGCTCATGCTGAAGAAACAAAGAGAGAATCATTTTATAATATAACGATAGTAATACAAGAAAAAAGTCGTACATTTCCGAGAATACATTTCACGTAAATCATTTAAGAGGGAATTTATCAGAGTCATCTAGTTAAGTTATATTTCAGTATAAGTTTCACAAATAACGCAATCTTTAATATTGTGGTTCATCAGCACCGTGTTATCACAGAACCACTCCGGAGGAAGTTTACATTTTTCCCTTTTATGTTAGAACACCTTGTCAAATAAAGTTCAAAACAACTACTAAAATGTTAACATTAAATATTTTTGTTGTATTGTATAACACAAACAATTAAGGTTATAGTTTCTATTCAGATATTTAAATTTGCATAAACAAAAAAATACAAGTTGTACACTGCTCATAACTTCAATGTTTCTTTGTCAAATTTTCATAAAATCATGTGTAGTAGAAAATAGAAAGTTGGCAAAAATACAGGATATTGCTACAGTGTTTTGCACAATGCATGTGTTTCTTAATTGGCCTTGATATAATTAGGCTATATATATATATATCATTTATAAATCTGAGTGCAATCAATTCAACAAAATCTATAAACCGTTGTGGGTCAGATGAATTGGGATTTAAAGTGCACCCTGCTCTCTTAGTGCAACAACTGCTTATCCTCAAATCCAGGTATCTATTACACAGTCTCTGCACACAAGCAGTCAGATGTACCCTCCATGTTCTTGAACTAACGCATCCTAACATAATAATGTCATGTTGACAGTATGGCAGGTGACGCGGTGTCTTCTTTGTGCTACATTAGCTCAGAGCCAGGATATCACGTTACTGTGTGCCGTGTCAACACTCTGCTCTCACACAACAACACAACTCCTTTCTTTGCTTTTACCCATGTATTCATGTATGTAGACTCGATTCGACGTGGTGAAGCCCGAACCTTGAGCACATGTCGGCCTCTCAAATAAAAAGCTGCAGCTACAGAGGCTTCAATGCAACGATATGACACAGATCAAACTAAAATATCAGAGGCGAGTCCGAGTCTGGATGAGTCATCATGAGAACCTGCTTCCACCTCACAACCCTTTCAAACTATAAATAGAACATTTGAAGCCTCTCCCGATGACCTGAACCACACCTGAGCCACAGATTCTGGATCAGAATTCTGGATCTGAAACAAGCCAGAACCATAACGACAAAAGATGAACTGTGGGATTTATTCCGACATAATCTCAAAAAAAAAAAAAACGAAATATTTAAAATTAACGGCAAAGAAATAATCTACGATTAAGTGTTTCTGAATGAAGTTATATGAATTATAAATAATACAAGTCACATATGTCTTGGTAAGATTACACATACGACTTTCTGATGATCAAATTCTGAAACGTGACCTTCGCTGACGAGAGCTCATCTCTAACCTCGGTCTGTCCAAGTGGCGGCTGTGGATTCAGCGTGTCGCCACCCGGCTGCTGAGGCGTGAAGATCGTGGAGTCGTTCCAGTTCTGACGAGCTGAATGGTTCAGCTTTTATTAAAAACAGTCAGGTGGAGAATTAGTATTTTCTATATGTCGGATTTTTGGTTGCAAAAATAAAATCAAGTTAGTTTAATGGTCAAGACTCTGTGTGTTTTAGTGTATTCAGTATTGATTTAGGATGTTTCCATCTGTCAGAGAGACCTAAACTAATTTATTTAAGTCTTGTGTGTCCAATAATCAAATGTTCAAAATTATCCAGCTTACAGTGAGACCAAGCAAATCTCTGCATCCTCTCATTTGAGAACCTGGAAAGCAAATATTGGGAACTTACTTTTGTCAAAAATAATAAATTGTCTTTCAATTAATGGATTCACTTATCCTCTAATCAAAGCCATGAGCATATATATAAAGCCTGATTCATAGAGATGCTCTGTGCTGTTACTTCTCCTGCTCATCAGGTTGGGGGGTATTCTCTTTCCTGTTTTGCCGGACAATCAGCTGGCGGACGTTTGGCGACTCAGCCGAACGGGGCTGAAAAACCGAGCCTCAGCACAAATGTTTATCTAACAGATGATGGCACAGTCTGTCGCCCTATGGAGGCTGCCACATACAACCCATTAACAGCGCCCAGGGAGGACAGGGAGGTAAATGGCACAGGCAGATACGCTGTGCTGGAAATGAGGCTTCATTCATCTCATCTGAATATTTCATGAGAGTTGAAGATGTGAGATTTTTTGAGCAATGGGTCCATAAATAGCCGAGAGAATCTTTCATAAACGCATTTCAGAAGATCAATTAAGGGGGTAAAAAAAATATTTTCCTTAGAAAAGAGATATAAATATAAATAACATGATCTTATGTCATATTTGATGGTTTGAGCATCTCTCTATGTATCGGATTGATTATATTTCTCTGTCTTATATGGAACAGAATATGGTAAAAACCCTTGACCCTCGAACAGCATATAATTGTATTTCAAACAATAGTTAATCCCTTTAAGCAGATTCTGCATGTGAATATGTAGGTGAGGGACCAGATTTTGTTTTTTTGTTTCCAGTTTGACCAATCACGTTTGAGCAGGTTTTGGTTGCCCACAGATAAACAAATAGCTAAAGAGGTGGATCACAAAATGTTGCAAGGACCTAAAATATCTACAAAAAGTATCTTTGGTGTTTTTTTTTGGTTACAATCGACTCGGTTGACAAAAGAAACTCGTTGGACTGAGGGAAGTTTACAGAAAACTGATGATATTTTACTTGATTTCCTGGGGAAATATTGAAAGATCTTGATGAAAGACATCAGGCATATTTATTATAGGTATGTATACTAGTATTTAGTGAATAGTTGTATGTTTTGAAAGCAGTAGTTGACAGTTTTTTGAAATTATATTTATGTATTTTGATTTATCTAATAAAAATAAGTATCATCTGTGGCAGCAGTGGCAGCTGTGCACAGTCCATGTGGACCGATCATGCCGACACACACACACACACACACACACACTATTTCAAAGCTCAGGGGGGAGGAAACATGCTTACATAGGGTTGCTTGACATGAGGACTAACACATGATGTATTGCTTTATATTCTGCCCTGTTCATCAATTTCTTCTCCGGCAGTAGAGCCTCCAATTACCCTGTTCAGCTACTTTCACAGGGGAACAGATGCTTTGAGCGATTGCTTTCTCTGTGGTGATCGGCTATTTAACAGCTCCGATGAAAGAGACACAGGGACAGCATGTTTTTGATAAACTCCACATTATCATACGAGGTGGTAGATACTTAGCATGTATGTATCTGTATGTGTCCTGTGGACCTGCCAACAAACTGCATGTTTGACTGATGACGGTGTCACACTCACTCATTCTTTCAGGCAGGAAGAATAGAAGAAAATCTGTAAAACTCTGTAGAATAAAAGACTAGTAGAGGATTTGCTCTTGTCCTGAATCTGGAAATGTTGTTTGGAAACTATAACATGGTTTCAGTGGGGAAAAAAATATAATTTCATATCAATAATGGAATGAAAACAAATGTAAAATGTGCAGCAGAGGATTTAAACCGCAGTTAGCCTCTGAAATCAAGCTACTGGGCAGGACAGTGAGGATTAATGCCTTTGTCCAGGGATCCAGGCACCTCTGCTAATGATCCAGTCAGAGCAATGGGACTCTTTCCTTGATACAAATAACAGTTATTTACTGCCTCATTACAAATGAAATCTATAACCAATGGAGAGAGAGAGAGGAAAATAAAAGCACCTCCCCCCTGGTCACTACACCTGTTTTATTTTAGTTTCTCCATTTAAAACAATGAAGAACCATTTTATGTATATATTCAGCAGATATATTAATGAGAAATGCAACCTATTATAATTTACATTAGAATTATTATTATAATTATTATTATTATTAGGTTATCAATTACTAGTTGAGTTCATAAGATGTGTAAAATGTATTATTATTATTGTCTAATGTCTATGATTTTGTCCTAAAACAGACAAAAGCAGCTAAAGCACATTTACGAAACTAGAACCAAGGTCTGGTTGTTTATTTTAGCGATACACCTTTTTCAGATTTGAGTGGAATTTAGTATAAAATTGGACATTGGCCAAAGAAATAAAGATTATGTGCAATTAGTGCCACCGTTCAAGAAATGGAAATAAAAATAGACTAACTAGACTCAACCAAAGCTGGTACATAACACATTTGGAAAAGTCTTTAAAAAGTATATTTTTCTCTGGTCGTTTCCCATATTCTTCTGAGTACTTCTGAAAAAGATAAATGCCTGGTCGTCTCTGATGTATTTTCATGGTTTCTCGGGCTAAGACAAGAATAAATTCAAGTTTATTCAGTGTTTGAAAACCACAAAGTAGTCTAAATAAACTCAAGTCATTTTAATGCTGCTCTCTGTATTCGTCACTTTGCTTTTTCTGAGCCTGCTCATGCACGAATGTCAAGTATGATGTCATTCAGCACGTTTCACTGGAAAGGACGGAGGGTATTCAGAGCACGAGGCACTTTGAAGCTTTCCCAAAATGACTATCCTGTAAAAAGACTCAGCCAACCCACCTCTCCCCCTGCTCCCTGTCTGCCTCCTGTCTCTCCCTCACACACACACACACACACACACACACACACACACACAAACACACACTCACAGACACAGACTGACAATGGGTTGTTTGTGAGGCCATTATCTAGGAGTGTCAAGTGGCCAGTCTTGAGTCCATCGTGCCACACTCCAGCCTTATCTGGTCAGACGCCAAAGCTCGGTCTGTTCTCTCATCTCCATCCTTCTTCCTCCGCTGACCTGCTCTCCTATCAGAGCCTCCATGAACAGCAGAAAGCTTTCTCTCTTCATTACATCCGGCAGTATTCAGAACTTGAAACGGACGCCACACACACAGTCACAGGATAACCAGTATACTAATAACAATATTATTTAATTTTTAAAGAAAAGACTCAACTTTAAGTGTCTTCTTCTTTGCTATATTACATTTACTAATTACCTAAAAAACACAAAGGTTATAGTTTCACCCCTGTCTTTGTGTTTGTTGGCTGATTTGCTTGAATCTATCTTTTGAAACAGATTTTCATGAACCTTGGTTGAAAGGCAGGACATGGGCCAAGAAAGAGTTAATTATGTTTTGGTGTGGATCCAGATAAAAGGGGCGGACAATCTCTTTTTCTGACATTTTCAATTTTCTCCTGATGGACATTATTCCATCCATTTTTTCATGATGGAAAAACAATCTGGCATATTAAGGAAACTGATATTTAAGCATGTGAGCAATTTGGTGCAGCTTGATGGAGTTTGTGGGGACTGATTGGCCTCCGGGGAAATACACGCTCCATTCTAGGTTGTTTGTTAAATTTATGATCCGAAGCGTGAAATCTTAAGAAAAGACACATATCAGTAAATGTTGTTTAACAACTGTGAGAAAGTGGGTGGCTCTATAAATAAATCTAAGTGATAATGATGCTGACGTCACAAACAATCAAAGGCAAGAGACACACACGTTCCATGTTACGTTCATGGTCAAAATCTATAGCTTATGACACATTCATGGGAAATCAAATGGAAGTGAGTCACACGAGCATAGCGGGTCTGTGGGTCATCACAGGTTGAGTTCGATTCCCTGGCTAGTGCCTCAGAAATCACCCCCAACCAAAGTCTCACTTCAGAAAAACATCCAGAGGTCCGCCAGCTAATGACAAGTGCTGATAGGAAACCACCAGACAGTGAGAGCCCCGGAGACGTCTTCGTCTATAGAGCTGCCAACGCGTCTCCGAACACGAGACAATGTGGAACGCAGCAGCTCGGAGAGATTGTTTCAACTGGTTTCTTTCAGCTTGGGTTCAGAGGTTTCGGGGGGGGGGGGGGGGGGAGTAAACCCACGTTCATCCTGCATCAATTGACACATGAATGGAATTGAGAGGAATTGGAGGAGAATTAAATGAACCTGCAGCTGAATCAGTCGTAACGAAGCGATACATCAATTCTTATCTACACCAACAGCCTGGATGAGACAGTTTCCCTGAGAATCCTGAGAGATCGTTTTGTTTGCTCCAGTCTGAGGCGGAGCGTTAATAGCCTCATCAGTTATTCAGACCCATATTAATAATGAAACAAATACCACATGATAACAGCAGCTGAAACAACAGGCATTTCTGGATTGCGGTGAACTATTAGGGACCCAAATAGCAGCTCTATGGTTCCAACAGAAATTGTCCTTTGGTGAATCTCTGGTTCTTTCATGAAAAAGTAAAAAGTTTTGGAATAAGAAGGTGAGAGAATTCAACTCCAACAACCACTTTGGCAGGAAAAATCCACCAAATGAGCTTTAAAATCACTTTCATGCCTCACTAACAAACTGATTGATTAAAGTATCTGACTTTTTTAATACTTACACTTGATTATATCCTTTTGTTTTTGACAGAAAATAAATACAAGCAGATTCTTTAGAGCTGTACTCTTCCATCAGGCTGCTGTTTTCATTTGAAACACTCAGAAAAACTCACTGTACACACTCACTCAGCACCACACAGTAACAGTACTGCGACTATAGGTAAACAGACATATAAGAAGGTGGATTTGCCATTTCGCGGAAACATGAATCCAAGCGAATAAATCTGTGTCAGCTGGATTAGTTAATAAACCGTTCGCTTGCAAGATCTTTAGATCAAATTTTAAAAGGCGGTGATAAGCCAGCCTTGTGTCACAATATTTTTAAATACACAATCTCAACCACATGTGGAGCTTTTTCATTGCTTGGGCTCTCCTGTGTTAACATGAAAATACCCTGATGCACAAAGCCTCAGACCTCGATGTCATCCAACACCTTCAGGATGAACTGCGATTCAAACCCTATCACCCAATATCAGTGTGGGACCTCACTAAAGTTCTTGTGGCTGAACGGGAGAAAAACATGGTGGAAAACTAGAAGGAAAAAACGAACACACCCTTCTTCCAAGTTTAATGGAAATCCCTAAAGTGGTGTTTGTGTATTCGTGTAAACAAACTAATGGACTGGAAGCTGAAAACGCAACATGGAAATGAGCTGATTCTTCAAGATGCAACGATCAAAAGTTCTTCTTTTATTTTATTTTTGCTCAAACTGAACCTCCACCTTGCTCCTGCTGCAGAACGACTGAAAAATCTCCTCCACCTCTCGTCTCGCAGTAGCACACGGGCGTCAGGTGGGGTTATGGAAAGGTCTTGACAGATTCTGGCTCAGTGGGATTCCTTCCTCCCCTCCACCCAGCAGCACCTCCTGCATTTATTGATCTTTTTTCCCGCTACTCTGAAACATTTTTATCCCACAGATGTCCGGCGATAATAACATTGGCCTCTCTGTATCAAATACGGTTATATCCACGCGTCCTGGCACCTGTGTGTGTGGGCGTACAGTTGAGAATATATATTCAATGGCACGGGAATGCAATTGCCATTTCTCTACCAAGTGTCCCTTCTCGTTGTATGCAGCAGCAGCACAGTCAGGTTCTTACAGATGCTTGATATGACTATGGAGGTTGGTCTATTCTGTGAACCCTGATGTAGAGCGGGATGTGATGAAGTGAGAAAAAGACAAATGAGGCCACGAAGGAGGAAGGCTTCCTCCAACACTGTCAAAAAACAAGCTGCTGCTGGGAATCACATACACATGCACATACATAAATATCCCCTCATGCTCACAAACAGGCTTCCATGCATACTGGCCATTCATGCATATGCAGCGATGGTGAGGGAAGGCTGTTAGGATCTGCAGATGCTCAGTCCAGACAGGAGGGGAGCGCTGTCATCTGATGACAAAACTGTACAGTTGGTTGACTGAGGAGCACACTCTCTAAAACACACACAAACCGACACATACACACATCCTTCCTCCAACATCCTCCAACTCCCCCGAGAAAAGTGCACGTTCAGCCCACTCAAGACTCAATGCCCTGTGTGGGTGTTTACGCGGGGGATCAACAGAAAGGCTCCCAAGTGTCAGACGCCCCTTCCACTCACCGCCTCCGAGTCTTCAAATCCATGTAGGTACAAGTTATCGTACATGGAGGAGGGAGATTCCAAAAAGCAGCTTTTCGATGCAAAAATTATTTAAAAAAGGGGGGGGGGGGTCAAACTGCTCCAGAGAGGATGGATGAAGATGATGATGATGATGAGTACGGGAGGGTGACAGAGCCCAGCAGCCGTCTCTGTCTCCACATGAAGGTAGATCCCAGAGCAACAAGACCTCACCGGAGCAGCAGCAGACAGGGTAAAACGAAAAAGGTGGAGCCCTGTGTTTTCCCGCTGCTGAATTGGATGCTATTGCCCCCGAGACGAGCGAGTGTTGGTTCTCATTATAAGGCAGCCTGCTTGTCCCCAGAGGCTTAGCAGACCTGGCATTTCATCTGCCTTCCAAGCTCAGATCACACAAGCCTATCCTCCCTTTCTCCAGCACCGTCTGATGACAGAGATGGGATGCGGGCTGCTGATTGGCCGGCGGATGCTACGCCTTGGCTGGTTGACTGTAAGTGAGGAAGAGGCATAAAGGGGAGGTGGAGAGAGGCAGGGGGGGCAATGGGGTCCGCAGCCTGAGAGCATCATTAACCAGCAAGCTTTGAATTCAGAGTGTGTGTATGTGTGTGTCTGTGTGTGTTTGTGTGTGTGCGTGTGTGTCTGTGTGTGATGCTGATGCTGCTGCTCTGTTACAGCTGCTCGTGCACGTCTATAAAATCAATCTGTGGACGTCTGTTACAGACAAACTGATCATATAGGAAATCAATCAATGAAAAGCTGTAGATTGATGCCTTTATGACCACAACTGTTAAACATAATCACTGAATAATGGAGAAGTGTAAAGATGTATATGATCGATTCTTAGTTTATTCATTCTTGAGGGAGCTCCTAGTGATTAATTCCCTCTTTTACCAAACATTTATTTTAATTATCATGGCCTGCATGTACTTTTCCTTAAGTTACTGTATGAAGGCTTTTATTTGATTAATACAAAGATGTTTTCAACTGTGATAAAAAATTATAACAAAAACAACTGAACATTTTTTCAGTATTTCTATAATTAAAGTTTAATATCAATGTTGGTATTGTTAAAAGTTATTACTATTATTATTATTTTGGCTGTGTACCTTTTACAAAGAAAGTAATAATGTGTATTTATTTTTTTAAGTATTTCTAAAATAATCAAATATAGATACATTAATCCAACTGGTATAGTATGCTTGTAGGCTCCAATACAAACTGTGTGATTATGGTTCCTGTGTTCTGTCTTCAAAAATAAATAAAGAACAACAGCGCCCTCTCCTGACAAAACACGTTACAGCAGCTCAACCTCCTGCCGATGCATATTCTTCAAACCTGCTTCAGTTCTTTTTTCTTAGTTTTTCTTCCTGTACTACAGTCATCAGATATTATATATATTATTATCAAACTTTAGGTTAATGGTTAGGGTTAGGGTTAGGGTTAGGGTGTTTGTGAGTGAGTGAGTGAGTGAGTGTGTGTGTGTGTGTGTGTGTGTGTGTGTGTGTGTGTGTGTGTGTGTGTGTGTGTGTGTGTGTGTGTTTGTGTGTGGGTGTTTGTGTTTGTGTGTGTGTGTGTGTGTGTGTGTGTGTGTGTGTGTGTGTGTGTGTGTGTGTGTGTGTGTGTGTGTGTGTACTTAGGAACTCCTAGTAGACAAATAAAGAGAAAGAGAGAGAAGGAGCTTATTGGGTATCTCATAATATACAGGTCAACATGGGATTCTGCAACACTTTGGGAGCTTCATTCAATTCAATGTCCAGCTTCTGGAGCCAACACCCTGAGAACAGGTCTACAGCGCATCACAGAGCCAACACACAGACACAAACTACCTATCACACTCACATTTATGGACCATTTAGAGATGGTGATTTGAGCCGGGAACCTTGGTAGTAAAGCAAATTATTTTTATTTGAAGAATTTGTTGTTTATATTTGTTTTATGGGATTTTAATTGAATATCTTTTTAATACATCTAAAACAAAATCAGAACTCTGACAGGGAGATGACAGGGATTTATTTTGTTGTATTAAATACGGAAAATACCATATCGATTAGTAGAAGCATAATGAATAAAAATCATGTGATTACATGTACAACACATCCGTGGACACTCCAGTGTTTTACTATTCACTATACAATATTTGTATCAGTGTTAATTTCGTTGACGAAGACTATGACGAAAAATATTCGTTAACGATCTTTTGTCCAAATCTATTTTAACTTTCGTTGACGAGACGGAACGAGACGAAAATGTTGGTGGTTGACTAAGTCACAATAATTGTTTTAAATATCATCGTATCAGGACGTCATGAATTATCAGGAGCGGGTGAGTGAGTGTGTGTGTCTGTGTGTGTGTGTGTGTGTGTGTGTGTGTGTGTGTGTGTGTGTGCGCGCGCCAGATAGCGCACCGGTCCCGAGGCTCCGCCCCCCGCCCCGCTCACTCGCTCAGAGATACAAGATCAGAGCTCGTTCACGTTAAGCAGTCGCTCAGTGACTCACCGGCTGCTTCTTAACTATGGAAACAGTGAAAACACAGAGTCTCTCTCGTCTCAGCTGATCAGAGATCAGCGCAGCAGCTTCTTGATCAGAGCAGAAGCTGCAGGTGGTTCTTACCGAGCTTCAGTTTCTGTGTTCGCCTCCAGTCTGTCCTGCTCTCGCTTTTTGTTTTCACATTTAAAACTAAATATATATTTTTAAGCTATTAGGCTGCAGCTATATGTTTTTATTTATTTCAAAAGAAGAAAAGGAGTTAAATGTGACTAAAACTAGACTAAAATGTAATTCGTTTTCGTCGACTAAAACTAAGAAGGATAAAAATGACTAAATGTGACTAAAACTAATATGCATTTTCGTCAAAAGACTAAGACTAAGACTAAATCAAAAATAGCTGCCAAAATTAACACTGATTTGTATAATATTCACAGGGTTACTTTCTTGTGAGAAGTTTTAATCAGAGTGACTGGAGGGCTAAAGTTCATTGTGCCAGTTGTGACAGCAATGTCCATACTCCTGCAGTAGTGCTCTGCTGAGTTGAGCCATGTGACCTACATAAGAGGGATTAGCAGTGTCAAGACGCCGCAGTTTTATCAGAGTCTGGCTGAAAGCAGAAACTAATTTTGGTAAGGGAGCTTTGCTGCTTAATGTTTGAGTGATTCAGAAATTAGACATTTCTGGGTGGAAACTGTATCTTATTTTAAACTGGGCTTTCAAATTTGTAAATCTTTTCTTTTAATTTAGCCTCTGTGTTTTTTTCCATCCGTGTGCAGCACCGTGTCAGACAGGTGCTTTATAAATAAAATTGTCTTGCCTTGTGAGCATCTAGTGTTTAAATAAAGAAAGTACTTCCTGCTGAAAAGGGAGCGGAGCTGCAGTTTCCTGCTCATCCACCTTCCGGGCCCGACCCTGTTGTTAAAGGGCACCCGTTACCATGGATACACGGGGAATCAAAAGAGAGCCACTTCTCACCTGATGACGACCGCACCGGTGATGACACATCACAGCGGGGGTGTTAGAGAACTCTATGAGCATGTTGCAAGGAAAAGTAACCAGTCTGAGGGAGTAAGGAAGTTGTTCTGTCTTCAGATTTATCTTTTGACATTTTGATTGTGTGTCAATTAAAGATGTAGTGGACCATTCTATCAGGGACTGAGCTACAGTCAGCAAGTTATTTTTAGAAGTTTAAGTATATTTAAAAGAAAAAGGAAAAAAAGTTCATGTATACATTAATACAAATATATGTGTGTGTGTACTGTGTATTTATATATACTGTGTATGTGTATGTATATGTGTAGGGGAGAGCGAGGTAATGTGAGACATCGGGTAATGTGAGACACCCCCTGTAGGCAACGGAACACATTTGTGGTCATGTGAATATTATGTTTTCAAGCTCCTCCCATTCCCCCCTCGCCATGAAGGAGAAGTTGGTGCTGGTGCTGTGGAAAGTATGTTTTTTCACAAAAAGTAAATTTTCTTGCTTTGAACTAAATCAACTGTTGTGTCAAAATAAATTGAATCAGGTAGAACAACTTATATCATACATGTTGTTGAACTTCCAACATATAAAACCATGTGATTGATGCTAGCTGAAGATTAGCCTGAATTGCTAAGAGATGTAGTTTTTTCTAAAACGGTGTCTGTGGGGTAAAGTGGGACAAATGCTTTGGGGTAAAGTGAGATACTGTCTCACCATGAAGCACAAGTTAAGTTTAGTCTTAAACATATTTTAGTGTTGTATTACATTATGTATGTTTTATTTTTAATGTCATAAACATTGTAGAAAAGCCATCATGCCAAGAAACTATACACCAGGAAGACAACCTGGGGCCAAACACCCCTCACAGAGATGGAGAGAGCAGCCGCTGAGGTCATTCAAGGAAAGAAGTCCTTGAAAAAAGCTGGAAGGAATAGAAATATTGATAAGACAACCCTCAAAAGATTCATAAAGAAAAAAGGGAAAGTAAAATCAGTAGCCTGGGGTGCAGTAGCTGAGGCAAAGAGAATATTCACAGATGAGATGGAGGAGGAGCTTGCCAAACACTTGAAACAACTAGCTGACCAGTTCCATGGCCTTGCGCCAGTTAAGTGCTGTGAACTGGCATTTTAATACGCAGAGAAAAACAATATCCCTGTCCCTGCCAATTGGACAGAGATACAATGTGCAGGTAAGCTAGGGTGTGCAAGAGATCACATGACTCATAATAATCATAAAAAGTGCTTAATTGACCAATCCCCATGATTCTACTAGTCCGATATTAGTTTTGGAATGTGTGGTTGTCAATCTAGCTGTCAGGATTTTAACTATTACAACATGTGTTGTTATGGTAGTTTTAAAATGGAAAAGGTAAGTGGACCACTTTACCCCCTTGATTTCTCTGGTCTGTCTCACTTTACCCCTTAGCTGGAGTAAAGTGGGACACAAGACCACTTTTTTAAAAACAATCATATTTTCACTGCCCTTTGTCCTGAAGACATTCTGATCATTTCTATTGCTAGGAAACATACTGAATATATTGGGGAAGGTGTAAATTTGACTGATATATCATTTTAGCTCGCCTAGAGGGGAGCAAATGTAAAAAATGTCTCACATTGAGTATATGAATATGTACTGTAAAAAAGTATATGTATATGTGCATGTATAAGTAAATATTCTGTATATGTATATGTGTAAATATAAGCTTATGTACTGTATATGTATAGTATATGTATATTAATATGTAAATGTATATATTTGACCTGTAATTCCTCAGTACTCAGATACAAGCAATAACACTATCATAAATCACATCTGGATAGATGACGGGGGGGGGGGGGGGGGGGGGGGGGGCTTTGACCTGATTTATTTAGATTTGACATCAACAGATCTCCTCAGAGAGATGTGTGGTTTTGGCACAGGCAAGAACATGATGGAGGATTCGAGGTCATGGAGAAACGAGAGAGCCAGTAACAAAGAAAGGAAGAAGACAGCTGGGTGGAGGTAACCAATGACAAACCACCATGGTGTCGCTGAACGGCCGCAGTAGCCTCAGTTCCCTTGGTTACTTGTTAGTGGGATGTCAAAGTCCAGGCTAAGCCCCTGCCTGTATTATGAATTACAGAAGGGACTTCATACAGGATACCATTTAGAATTTGCTTAACAGCAGCACATGTGAGAAGAAGAATTAAACAGGCCCTCTCCTGATGAATTAAACATGGCTGCTCGACGCCTCCTGAGCAGCTGAGCGGACTCAATTCCCAGGCTGATACAAATCTGGGCCATCGGTTCCCTTAACTACACAACAGTGAACAAAAGCACATCGTCTGACCTCCTGTGCCTTTCTTCACTTCTCACTTGACGCTAAAGTCCGACTTGTTTAAGTGAGACTGAAGGTTCAGGAACGGCTGAGGATTGAGGTCAGAAAGCAGCAGTGGTGCATCAGAGCCGGAGCGCTCGCTTTCTCAAGTCTCTGAGACTTTGGGACATTTCTAGCCCAAAGACAGAAAAACCCACCTGCTCAAATAATTTCTGTACGATGTGCTGAAACACTTTACATTCTGGCTGCGGAGGTAGAGCGGTTTGTCCAGTTAATCATGTTCAGTTTTACATTGTACTCGGTATAATGTGGACTTGTTCAGTCTCAGTTTTATTTAGTGGGACATTGTTGAAATTAGCCATGTTTAACTCGCTCCAGCCAATTTCCACTGATTAGAGATGTTTTTGAAATTTTTATATTGCAGTATTGAAAGTCAAATTAAATCTATCAAAGCATAACTTCCATTTTTGCTATTTCATGAACTCAGATCAGATCCATATCAGCCTTAAAATCATTGTATCAGTCAGATTCCCATATGCTGACGTGATCATATTAGAGCTAAAAAGGTTATGATAGGCAATATGTTTAGAACTACTGCATTTTATTATGTTGATATAGTTAAAAAGCTGTTGTCAGCTCCAGATTGTTGAAAGGAAAGCGACGTGTGACTCACCTGTCTGAGGATGAAGCTGGTGGACGTGGTGCTGCCGTCGGACCTCTTCAGTCGGCTGCGTCTGGAGTAAGTCCCTCTGTTTCCCTGACGATGTTCAAACAGACACAAATTCACTTCCTGTATTTGTGACCCTGTCATTGTTGCAGCTTCCCCGGAATTTATCCCTCACTGTCTTCATAAACTTGCTCAAGGGCACCTTCCGTACAGCAGCCCCTATTTAACCCTGCGTCGCGGCCCCCGGGTTCGGCAGAGCTCTTTTTCCAGCTGCCTCTTGTCCTTTGTGATGACCTGATTCTGTAATCTTCATCGGGCTGTCCTGCACCAACATCCATTACACAGACTCATGATGTCTGACCTGATTTCACAGGTAGTTTGTTTCTGTGCCTGACGAGCCCGTAAGCAAACACTTCATCTGATGAGGAATGATGTGAAAAACCAGGAGGTGAAATAAGATAAATTACTTTTCTATCTCTGTATCGGCCGCATGTTGTCCTCCTGAGGCCATGGAGCACGTCTGGGGTGAAGTTCAGGCTTTTAAACTTCCAGGCACAAAATAAAATGACCCCTACAGTGTTTTTATCAGGGGATGCAACAAACATTTTACTTTACTCACTGTCAATATGACTTATTATATTCATTAAGTGTTAATTCCACCAAACTGTGAGAAAGGCCCGTCACTGTTCAAATTACACATTAACTCCTGCCCTAACTGTACAGCTCTTTAATTCTTGATGACATATTGTACATACATTTTTACATCTTTCATTATTATTTCATAACTTTCACATAAGATTCCGCTCTTGTATTTTTAATATGTATATACTGATAGTACTTGATTTATCTTTCCTACCTATTATGTCCATTTTCGGACTGATGTCGATTTTTGGCGGCGGATACCAACATCAATATCAGGGGGTTACATTTTTTGTATGATTCCTTAGATGAAGTTATCAAACCCTAATGATAAAGAAATGTAATCGAGGCTTGATTTTACAAAGTTTACATTTTATTATTAATAACTATACAAATACAACCAAATATATAGAACTTACGTTAAGAAATTAAACATAAATGTATAACTTTTCTGCATTGTTTATTCTGTAAAATAAAGGTTTTCATATAGGAGCATATCACCAACATATACGCTGATACTGAGATACCTATAAATAGGTTTACATTAGACGTCGGCCGTGAACATGGCTTATAAACTTGATTCAGATTTCCCAAGGTCCATAAATCCAAAATCCAAAGATGTAACAGTTTGAACTCGATCTCTACATATTCGCTTTTTGCGTGACTGATTTACAGTATATTCCTACTGGCACTATAACAGTTAAATAAATATTGATTAGCATCCGTGTGTTCAATGTCTTGTATCGCAGCTTTTATGTAACCTCTCATCTTTTCCTCATGATTTATGCAACACTGCCGTTTCCCTGCAGGATTGATTAAGTATTTATCAAACTATTAGCACCGGACACAGTGACCATATCTTTCATATGATGATATGAATCATATTGTCAGACAGAGTGAGAGTTATTCCAGTATTCAGTATTTCTGCTTACCCTCCAACGTTGTGGTCAATATAAAAAATCCATAGCGGCCCTGATTGATGGCTCTCCGGGTTTGGCTTCAATATGGTGACACACATTGATCCGTCAGGTATCTAAATTACTGTATCTACCAACAGTGTGTATATTTCTCATAGAGCTTTACCAATATGTCAGTTGGCAGATAGATATTGGCCGATATGAACCTTTCACAGACATTTGGTTATCAGTGTTCTTTGCCAAAATGAAAACTATGTATTACATAATAATTATTATACATAATTAATTTTCAATTATTTGGTTGTATTTGTGTTAAAGTTATCCAAAATAAAGTTATTGGATACACATGTCAGATTACAGTCATGTTTCTTTCTTTCTGTCAAACTATCTATCTATCTATCTATCTATCTATCTATCTATACAGCAAATTTAGTTTCAGAACTCAGATCAATTTCTTCGTAGAAAGTGGCCTGGGACATTTCATACACCATGAGAGGAACTCCATCAGGAGCTGTTAATTGTTAACTGCGATGATGTGTTTAATTAACACATCATCTCAGGTTTTTGAAATCAGCACCTGATCACTAAATTAATGGAAACCCCAGGGGCTCGTTAGGGAAGATGAAGAATTCAGCTCCAGATAAAAATAGAGGGAGCAATCCATCAAGAGAAGAGGAGAAGAGTAGAACAGGAGAAGAGGAGAAGAGTAGAAGAGGAGAACAGGAGAACTGGAGAACTGGAGAACAGGAGAACAGGAGAAGAGGAGAACAGGAGAAGAGGAGAACAGGAGAACTGGCGAACAGAAGACGTTTGGAGTTTGTATTTTCTCCTCCTACCTGGAACACAGGCTTCTGCAGTCCCTCTCCTATCCCATGTCGGGTGTAGATGTGCCGGGACATGTCCGCCAGCTCGTCGGTCCAGGGCGGAGGCTGCCGCTCGGCCCCGCTCCACTGGAAGTGCTGCTGCTCGGGCAGCGGACAGGGAACCACCGCGGGCTCCAGCTCAGCTCCGGGTCACCGCAGCAGCAGCAGAGGACGGAGAGACAGAGAGAGACAGCGGGGAAGAAAAGATGGCTCCGGCTGCTGGAGAGGTGTCCTGCTCGTGTCTCTGCAGCAGATGAGGATGGAGACTGTGTTTGCTTCACTTCGGATCCTCTGCTGCCCCTCCTCCATCCTCCTCCATCCTCCTCCTCCATCCCCATCCTCCTCCTCTTCCTCACCCATCCACTCCATCACACAGGACTGTGGGGCGCCTAAGGACAACAACCACACGGCAGGAGAAAATATTAACAATATTAAAAACAATAATAGTTATAAGAGTAATAGTAACCATAATTAAAATTCTAATAATGATAATTCTAATAATGATAGAAGAAGAAGAAGAGGAAGAAGAAGAAGAAGAAGAAGAAGACAATAGTAAAATACGTTTGTTTATGTCACCTTTCACAGTGCTTTAGTAATTTGAAGGCTGAGTGAAATGTACTAAATTGTATATGGAAATATTAAATATATAAGCCTCACACATTAATTCGAGCTCATTTAAAACCCATTTAACAAATATACGTGTATGGTTTAACTTGCCTCCAGTTTGTATGTCTTCTACAGTGACTGTTTTCAGTTTTCAGTACACATTCCCATTTTATTTCAGTTCATAGCCCAAACCCATGGTCCATCTCCGTTAACAGGATACTTTGCAGTAGTTTCTACTGATAGATCACATGTATGTTTCTTTTAGAAAAATTTGCCATATTAGTTTTTCTCCATTTAGTAACTGCTTCTGCAATTTCGACTTATGATAAAAATGTATGATAATACATGTAACTTATCTAACACTTTAACAATGTGGTTTGCATGAGTAAAAAAAGATGAAGCAAATAAGAAGATTATATGCACAGTATTGAAAATGGAAAAGTATGATGCACAGATTTTTGTGGCACAAAGTTTTGAGGTTGTAGACTGCTCAACAATTTTATGTTTTTAGGTTTTACAGTACAATTTCTATCCAATCACATTATTTGAATTGAGCCTGGTTTAGTTTAAAGTTCTTAGTTAAGGTAGCAAAGAAATGAAGATAAGCCAATTAAAGACCATGTATTATTAGTGTAAAACTAAATAGTTTCAAATGATTATAAAAATCCCATCATTGTGATAATGAGTTGCCTTAAAATGTCTTAAATGAAAATAGACCATGTTTGAATATAGGCCTTATAAAAACATTTATAGTATATTTTGAAGATTTCTAAGTTCAGCGCTGTATTCTTCTACTTTCAAAATAAAATACTCTGGTTTATATCAGCAAACTCACCAGGACAGACAACATATGATAAAATCTCCTCAGTCATCGTCAACACACCAAACTACCCGCTTTGCTGTTTTTAGACGACCTCGCTGCAGCACAGAGGAAAGTCTTTATACTGTGTGTAACCTGGAAAACAGCCTGTGGTGCCCGGAACATCCCATTAGACAGAATAGCTTATACCTGCATGTTTCCATTAGAATTACACTGGTATCCAAAGATCACCAGTGCAAGTAGAAACTATATTAATAGTCATATTATTGGCTCATGCACCACACAGCTGGTGATGAGTGCAAGAAATAGAAGAACCTAATTAAGGAGACAGTTACTATTTGGATCTTAATTGAGCAAATGTAATTAGACATATGTAGGAGACTGGAGCGGCCCAGTAGAGTGCATACACACGTAAATTCAATCAATCTCCACCAAGTCCCACACTATGAAAATCAGTCTGCTGAATGTTCTTGATTATTTCATCAAGATCCATGGATTATTCCCTGGGAAATGGGTAAAAATATCCCAACAATAATAAGAGGGATAGAAGTCCTTGATCCGCACCAACATTTCATGCGTTCTTCCCTCACTAATACTGCATCCTTCTACCCGGTTCCAGTGAAATCGGCTCAGTACATTTTTCGTAATCCTGTTGATGAACAAACAACCAACCGACAGACATGGGGGCAAACATTACCTCAGTGGCAGAGCTAAAACAAAACACAGAGCACTCCAGCCACATGTCATTTTTTTTATTTCAAAGAATATTTATAGGTTTGCTCTGTTACAAAAGCAGTTTTTTTTTAAATCCTGGATAAAGAAACTTCTCCTGGAATATTATAAATATACAGAATTATACATATCCAGCGGATTCTGAGACTAGAATTACTCGCCAAAGTTCTATCTGTGTCATTCCTTTGATTCTCTACAGAAAAACAAGGCATCCAGTGGTAAATAAATGTTTACAAAGCTAAGGTGCAATGTCAATTTCAAACCCAGGTATTTTACATCTAATATACAGTGCCTGTAATACGAGGCGCATAAAGGAAACAGACAGTTCTGGATAAAAAACTATAACTACGGACCGACTGCAAAGTAATTGTAGATTCTATTAGATTCTATTTTTTGATGAAACAACAGAAGTTAAAAACATGACATCTCACTTCTTTTTCTTCATATTAACAACAAACATTTTGTTCCATTTACATTTTGCCAGGACTTTAAAAGAAGGAGCAATCGTCACATATTCTGAAATAGTGTAAATCCCACATGAACAATGCCTCAATATATATATCTATATAAATCAATGTAGGGGCAATGTCATTGACTGTTTAGAAACGCAAGTCGACAGCTTCTGCTAAAGGGAAGAGAGCCCACGGATGAGGACGAGCGGCAGAAGGGTAGTGACATAACAATCATGAACAGATGCAACATTTTATCAGATTAATAAACACACAAATCGATCAACTACCTGTTTCTTAGTTCAACCTATAATCTGACCTTGCAAAAAAAAATCGGTTTCATTCCACAAGAGAACGCCCCGACACGTACAAACATGCAAAAGACATAAATGTACACACGCACACAAAAAGGTCTCCAACGCATTACAAGGCAGTGAGTTGATGGAAAAGAAACGTTTGAACCATTTAGACAAATATAACTGTTAACATAACAGATCTGTGCTGGTGAGGAGGAGGAGAAATGAAGCACCAGGCTTTTTAATAACTGCAACCTGCGAGCGACTCGTCCCACAGATACCGTTATATGCTGACTTGGCAGAAAGACGAGCTCTCGCATCACAATCCCAGAGTGTTCCGATCCCTCAGCGTCAGGATGAACTGTACCTGCCCGAGGATGAAGTCCGCGATGCGTTTAAAAACAAGATGGAGATTTAAAACTTAAAGAGAAGCAAAACATTTAGGGCCGTGTTCACATGAATGAAAACGCCATTTAGGTGTCCAAGGGCGTTCGCTAGCATATGATGCATGTGGGTGAAGAGTGATGGATATGCAGTGTGTGGTGTCCCCAGTTGTATTGACTTTGCAAAGTTATGTTTTTTCTCTGCTTGCACACCGTCTTTATGGGAAATTCAGCCACATTGGTCCCATCACCTGTCTAATAAGACAGAAGACATGTGACAGAGCAGACATGCATCAGTTTTGATCAATACATCCGAACCAGCCATGTGTGAGGGTCACTTTCAGAGCTGCAACCTGAGGGATATATTTGATCTCTTGTGTATTTTATTCCCTCCTGATCTTGCTTGAGGCTGTAAGGGCTGCAAAAATAACTCGAGTGCACAGCAGCACTCTGGCTGAAAATACCAAATAGTCAGAGAAGCTGCAGCTAATGCGTTGCTTTCCCTTCACAGCGGCCAGTGAGAAACAATAGCACATGTTTACTTTTAACTGCAATAGTTTGGACATGGCTTGACCCTCTGTTACCACTGAGGAAGAAGACATGCTGCCTGGACTCCGAGGAGAGAGGACTCAGTAATAGTATCATGTGGGAGAAGCTTTGTTTTATGTTTAACTGGGGATTATGAAAAGCTCGTTTCCATAAAGCGAGATAACGTCTCGCTGACTGCACTGATGAGCAAAACCAACTCTTCTCCTGTGTCGACCTGTGATGCTTGTGAAAACCAGTGTCAGTCAACCAGGAAAAAGAAGAAGAAGAAGAAGAAACTCCTGGCGCCATCTTTAGCATCATATACAGCAGCCGAGTGCAGACTCAGTTACACAGCAGACCTGCATCACACACCTCAGTTACTTCAACCTTCCCAGGGTGTGTTCAATCCAGCTTGACAGGAATGATCCTAAAGCAGCTATCACACACAAACACACAAACACACAAACATAAACACACACATACAAACGCACACTGTAAGCCAAATGAACACACAGCCAGCAGCTGAAATATCTGAGGTGGATGTGAATCTCAGGTCTGCGGTCAATGGAGTTTTACAGCAGCGGCTGTTGATAATACGTCGTCTGCTGCTGCTGCTGTGGAGCCTGGTGAAGAGGAGCAGCCATAGGATAGGACACTGGAGGCATGCCCGAGTTGTGATAGGTCGGTATGTCCATGGCCACGCCCCCCTGAGGAGGGTAAGAAGCTCCCACGGCTTGGTTCATGTACTGAGTGTTCATGCCACCGCTGCGAAGAAAATACAGAGTTGACACTTAGTTGCAATAGAAACTATATGAAAACAGTGAGCGACTAAATCTTTGTTACATGGACATGCTATGACAAAAAGGACTGGTTTGAAAATGATCCAAAATGCAAATCATAGAACATCTGGATCATCTATAATCTCTCCGATGATAAATATATCTTGTTATATCCGGTTAATGCTGAGGTTGTGAGCCACATGACGGTATACATGTCAGTGTTTGTCTTTGGAGTGTCTATGCTCCGAGAGCCGTACAGATCTTCAGTTCATTATTTTTTCTTACCTCATGTAGGGAGGCTGAGCCACTTGGCAGTTGGGCGGTGCCGAGACATTGGGGGGCAGTGAATGCAGAGGGGCGGGCTGGTCGCTGTGGGGGTTGTAAGGCTGTGCGGCAGGAACCTGGGACATCCCTGGAGGCAGGTAGGGGGCGTTGTTTGGTCCGAGGTAGCCCTGAGCAAACAAGAGGGAACAGAGGTCTGAGAATTACCAACATGTCTACTGAGGGCTCTCGTAACAAGAGATTATTCAGTTACTTCAGAGTCCAAAACAACTGCAGGAAGTCACTCAGAAATAATCTGAAACTTTTTGTAAAACGCAAAAAATTAATGTCCTCTTCCGCTGACGATAGTGATACTGATAAAAGAGAAGTCCGTCACTGCATGTCTGGCTGCTGGAAGTTAAATACAAAATGTATCTATTTATAAATTCACATTATTAGATGAATTAAGTGAACAGTGTTCTGGTGAGTCAGCTAGTTTTGCTGTGTTATTTTTCATACCTTTAAAAGATGCAAGAAAAGCAAAACAGCTGCTTTGGGAGTTTATATAAATAGAACCAGGATTTCATCTCAGTAACTTCTGAAACAGAATGTGTGTCAGTGCAGCTGTGAGAACAAGCTGACGTCAGTTCTACTTTGCTCTGCAGATACAAAAAAAAGATGAAGGAGGGCGAAAAATTAGCAGCACTCTGTTGTGGGTCTGTCCACTGAAGTGGACATCTTTCCAAATCTCAGGAGGGAGACAGTGACAAGAATAACTACAGAAAACAGCCCCTGCCCAGAAAAGCCCGGCAGCCTGCAACTCTCCAGAGAGGAAGAAAACAAAAGGCTGACTGAATGTCACACTATCAGTCAGGGATGCTAAACCAACCATTTTACAGGACAAATAGAAAAATACTTGACTATAGAATGTAGGAAAAAAAATTTTTTTTTTAAAGTACTGCTGTTCTGTAAAAAATTTTTTTTTTAAAGTACTGCTGTTCTGTATCATAGTCCTTTACATTAGTCCTCTGTTATGTCCAAGAAAACCCACAGCTGTGGGTGTCTACACAGTGCCGACACTCAAAAGATTATGTATTTATTAATGCACAGATTTTCAAACAAACATCGCTTTACCACAGAAAATCTACGGCTCTTAATGTTCTAAACTGTGAATCAACATTGACTGAATCCCCTAGTTAATTATGTACGACTTCCCTGCTGCTTTCTAGTGATTCGGCCCGATTCACTGGAGAGAGAGAGAGAGAGAGAGAGAGAGAGAGAGAGAGAGAGAGAGAGAGAGAGAAAGAGAGAGAGATAGAGAGAGAAAACGGCAACAAGAATCCTGAACGATTTGTTTTGCTGTGCATAACTGAATTCGAGGGAAATTAGGTCTCTATTCACCATCATGTGCAAGAACGACGTGTCATTTAGACTGAAGACTTAATTTTCTACAGCTTCTGGCCTTCGAAACAATGACTCCATCATTACGATAAATAAATGTTAAAGTTGAACTTTAACTGACCTGCATGCCCACAGCTGGGCCGGTTGGTGCGTACTGTGGCTGTATCTTGGAGTAGGCTGAGTAGAATGGAGCCTCGTTCATGAGCTTGTTGTAAAGCTCCAGAGCCTCCAAAACTTTCACATTCAACTCTGACAACTCTGAGTGTTTCCTGCAATACACAGAGACAGAGATGTACAGTGCTTTGCATAAGTATTCACCCCCTTTGGACTTTTCTACATTTTGTCATGGTATAACCACAGATTAAAATTTATTTCATCGTGAGTTTATGTAATGGACCAACACAAAATAGTGCATCATTTGGAAGTGGGGGGAAATATTACATGGATTTCACAATTATTTACAAATAAAAATCTGAAAAGTGTTGAGTGCATATGTATTCACCCCCTTTACTGTGAAACCCCTAACAAAGATCTGGTGCGACCAATTGCATTCACAAGTCACATTTGCAAGTCACATAATTAGTAAATAGGGTCCACCTGTCTGCAATTTAATCTCAGTATAAATACACCTGTTCTGTGACGGACTCAGAGTTTGTTGGAGATCATTACTGAACAAACAGCATCATGAAGACCAAGGAGCTCACCAAACAGGTCAGGGATAAAGTTGTGGAGAAATATGAAGCAGGGTTAGGTTATAAAAAAATATCCAGAGCTTTGAACATCTCTCTGAGCACCATAAAATCCATCATAAGAAAATGGAAAGAATATGGCACAACCGCAAACCTACCAAGAGGAGGCCGTCCACCCAAACTGAAGAGTCGGACAAGGAGAAAATTAATCAGAGAAGCAACCAGGAGGCCCATGGTTACTCTGGAGGAGTTGCAGAGATCCACAGCTGAGGTGGGAGAATCTGTCCACAGGACAACTATTAGTCGTCTACTCCACAAATCTGGCCTTTATGGAAGAGTGGCAAGAAGAAAGCCATTGTTGAAGGGATCCATAAAAAATCCCGTTTGGAGTTTGCCAGAAGCCATGTGGGAGACACAGCAAACATGTGGAAGAAGGTGCTCTGGTCAGATGAGACCAAAATTGAACTTTTTGGCCTCAATGCAAAACGCTATGTGTGGCGAAAACCCAACACTGCCCATCACCCTGAGCACACCATCCCAACAGTGAAACATGGTGGTGGTAGCATCATGCTGTGGGGATTCTTCTCTTCAGCAGGTACAGGGAAACTGGTCAGAATAGAGGGAAAGATGGATGGAGCCAAATACAGGGAAATCCTTGAAGAAAATCTGATGCAGTCTGCAAAAGACTTGAGACTGGGGCGGAGGTTCATCTTCCAGCAGGACAATGACCCTAAACATACAGCCAGAGCTACAAAGGAATGGTTTGGATTAAAGGATGTTAATGTCTTAAAATGGCCCAGTCAAAGCCCAGACCTCAATCCAATAGAGAATCTATGGCAAGACTTGAAGATTGCGGTTCACAGACGGTCTCCATCCAATCTGACTGAGCTTCATCTTTTTTGCCAAGAAGAATGGACAAACCTTTCCATCTCTAGATGTGCAAAGCTGGTAGAGACATACCCCAAAAGACTTGCAGCTGTAATTGCAGCGAAAGGGGGTTCTACCAAGTATTGACACAGGGGGGTGAATACTTATGCACCCAACAGATGTCAACTTTTTTGTTCTCATTATTGTTTGTGTCACAATAAAATGTATTTTGCACCTCCAAAGTACTATGCATGTTTTGTTGATCAAACAGGAAAAAGTTTATTTAAGTCTATTTGAATTCCAGTTAGTAACAGTACATAATGGGAAAAGTCCAAGGGGGGTGAATACTTATGCAAGGCACTGTACATCATATCACATGAATGCAAATCTTTTCCAGATAGTTTCTTCTGTAAAACAAAGAGTTTTGATTTGGGAAATATTGAGAAACACGCAGCAGCTGATATGTCTGTGAAAGGCCCATTTGGGCTTGGGCTCTATTAGATAATCTCAGTCACCCAGCTGGGATTAACACATCAGTAGAGATTGTTCTGATAAACATAAATACTTCATACACATCTTTCTTCACAGTACCTGTCAATCTCCTCCAGCTGCTCATCAATCATCGGGTTCATTTGTTCACACGCTCCTGTTCAATCAGATATTCACAGTGAGAGAAGGAGGGAACAAGTTAGAAAGAAACTGTGTGGATCAGACTCTGCAGTCGGCAACGACCCTAGATTTATCCACAGTATTGAGGTTTATACCCTCCAGCTGGATCAGCTCTTGGGTGTCAGGAGTCAGATTCGCAGGATCAGCATTCTGCAGCAGTGCCAGCGTTCTGTCCATCTTTCCCTGCAGAGTTAAGAGAGCAGGTTTGGGTTAGCAGAGCTCAACTGAACTGTAAATGTACGTCCAATCAGGAAATGGAGTACCTCATCTATGAAGACAGGCTCAGGCTCAACTTTGGTTTCCTGGCTCAGCTCTTCAGCACTGGCAGTTTTTTCAATATAAGCCACTGCAGAGAAAAAATATCAGGTTGGATCAACTATTCTTAAAATAGTTTCTTCCAGTTCAAATCATGAATGATTCCAAAAGGTACAAAAAGAAGGCGTTAGAGCCGGTAGGATTCATTTTCCGCTTCTGTAAACATACTAACCTGGTTCCGGTTCAGCATTCAGATTAGTTGAGACAAAGTTGGAAGGGAAGAGGCCGACTCCTCTGTGGTTCTCTCCTTTCCACCAGTTTGGATCACTGGGAACAAAAAGCATGAAACAGGCTTGAGCTTCAGAGAGTGAGTCACACTGAGCGTCTGGCGAAGGTTCACGCCGATCACAGACATCACACTGTAAAACACTGGATTAAATAAAAAAACGAATGTTCACCTTATGGTGCCTGCTACAGCTCTGCTCAAATCATTCGCAGTTTAGTTTTATTATATCGAGTTTTATTCAGAGTATTACAATTTTACACGTTGCTGGCTTAATTTGTGGAGCAAACTCTTTTCTGGCAATTTAATAAAGCTACAGTATGTGGAGCAAATTTACAAATGCCTGTAAATCAAGATAGCAGTGTGAAGTGGCTTCATAAAAATTTGGTTTATCATACAGCTGCAAAATTGGACGGCTTATAGCCGAGTTAATACAATTTACAGCCATGCTTTAATATCACTCCTTTGAATAACAATGATCTGAAAGTCAACATCATCTATGAACAGTGAAGATATTAAATTGGGATTTTGAGGATAAAGAAGAGCTGGTTCTTGATCGGAAGTTTTATGAAACTTTACCTGTCATCCAAAACCAGAATAACTTCTCCAGCTTTGAAGGTCAACTCATTATCTTCAGCCGCTTCAAAGTCATACAGAGCGCGCACCTTCCGGGCCTCCTGCCCCCCTCCACCATTGGCGTAGCTTGGGGGGTCGGAGGTCACGGCCAGGGGGCGTGTCTCCACCTGCTGCTTCTGCTCCTGCAAGGACAACTCGATGGCTGGAGGAGGTCAGGGGCAACAGAAGAGAAGTGCAAAGGAGAGTGGTGTATTTGTCAGATGTCCAAACACTTGAGCTATGTCCAGACACAGGATTCATGGATTTACACTACTCTACAGTGAATAAAAGGCATAATGGTACTAAGTGAGGTCTTGCAAATAAAGCGTAGTGGCTGGAAAATATGTATTTGTGGAAGAAAATTATGCTCAGATGCATTTGACAAAGGTGTGTGTTGTGACATCTCACTTTACCTTTAGCCAGGTCGTCATCATTAGATGCTTTGCTTACAGCAGGTGTGCTGACCTTTGTTGTCGACCCCTGTGGTAAATAAAGAGAGATAAGGTCAGGTCTCTGTGTGTGTGAATGTGAATGTGAATGTGTGTGTGTGTGTGTGTGTCAGCATGTACACAATATGCAGCAGAGGGAGAGTGACAGTGAAGCACTTAGGGTCTAGAAGTGAAAAAGACATTTCTGTTGGCTGTGATGCCATCTGCAGGCCATGTTGGGAATTACATGTTGGTCGTGTTCTCACAGCTGACTCACTATTTTGTATCCAAAACAATACAACTGCTCCCATAAACATTTGACTCAAGTTTCCTAAGACCACTGCTAAAAATCTGAATGTTACAGAGCACCAGAAAAAACTCACATTGGTATACTGCATATGATGAGGAAAGGTAAGGCTATCATTGAAACGTGCGAGGGAGCAAGTGAGAGTAAATCCACATGTTTGTAAAGTAACCTGATATGTATTTGAACAGGTATCTGAAATACATTTATACACACAGTAAAAGTAGTAGTTTACAGGTGAAAACACTCTTCTTCATCCAGAAACAGACATTCATCCATGTCCGCTTTTAAAATATATACACAAATAACCATTTTACATAACTCATATTTGTAACTAAAGATACGGTTTAAACCTGCGTAGGAAACCCACAACATTCTAACTTACATTTTGAGCATGAAAACAGGGTGAGGTTTTCATTCCATCTCGAACAAGCACGAATGCAAGAACACTAAATACACAACGTGTAGAAAGAACACTAGATGCAACGTGCACCGACAGGCACCAAGAAACCCGTTCGATCAACATGAGTTGGTATCATGTGGCTGTATCACAGCGGGGAGAAAATAAAGCTGCATCCGTTCTAAAAATGACCTGAGAGCTAAAAAGGTAAATACTAGGAAGCCTTAGCACAGCATGATACAGACGACCTGCTACTGTTTATTTAATGGCTCTTTCAGATGAAATGTCATACCTGCTGCCTCATATGCCACCTGCTCTTAAAGCAGCTTTCTCAACTCTGTGCCTCCAATATACAGCTCAGTCACTACTGAGGCAAAGAGCAGCACAGCAATGAGGGGGAGAAAACCAATTAAATTCCATATTATTCCTTAGCGTTCTCTTTCTACCGTAAACCCATGAAAATGTATCAAACGTATCAGTTTAACCATGAACCCCATTCTCCTCCATGACCTGTTCTCTCTTTTATGAACACATGGAACTTGTTTTGCCCTTCAAGAGGGAATCAGTGCTTCTGAGTGTTAAGAACTTTGTTTATTACAAATAAACATTGCACTGTCCTTCACATATGAGTAAAACAAAGTATGTATTGTGACATAAAGGAGACACAATATGTGTTTATGATTTACTTATTAATGAGTATACTTACTTATTAACTTATTTCACTCTTAAAATACAACTACTGAAAGTCACGCAACAGCTTAAGACTATTCATTATCTAAAGAAGCAAAACCCTTGGTCAACAACCCAGAACAAAAGGTGTCAAGCGTTTACTGTATACCAGATAACAGTTAGTGGGTCAGCTGTTTTATGACAACATGAGGACAAATTCCCACTCAACCCTTGACACATGAGGTTGATACATAATAAAATCACACAGACATCATAGAAAGAAGAAGACAGAATCAAGTTCACTATGACCACAAAGTCCTGATCCTGGGTCAGACACAGACACACACAAGTATTTATACCCACAGAATAATGTGAAATATTTGAGCAGGAAATTCCACTGTAAGCTTGGACAGTTCAAACTCAGACAGACCAGCTGGTCTGCAGTGAAACCACAGTAACAACCTCAGACTATACAGAAAGGATCCACACACTTATTTTGTTTTATGTTACATGGCCTGTAACTATAATTAGACGTTCAAATTCGACTACAAACTAGGTAATTTATACCAAGTTTTAAGTCTAAAAGTCCACCAGAAGTGGCTAAGCTAATGGACATTAGCATTTCCAACTGTCCCTGAATGCAACTCGTCAGAAGATATCAGCAGACATTTACAATAAAAACACGGCGAAAATGACCTCGTTTGGAGTTGAACATGAATGTCGACGCTTCTAGACACTTGGATGACACCTCAGGCGCAGTGTGGAGACATGTTATGCTTTTGTGTTGTTTTATTACGTCTGAAAAAGGAATCACCATTGACTTCAATCGTAATGGAGTTTGCTCCAACAAAGTTTACCCCCCTGAGACTCCAGAAGTGTTTTGTGCATTCAAACACTTCAAAAAAACATAGAATGATGTTTTTTTGTAAATTTCTTAAATTAAATGTCTTATACGTTTATGTTTCAGTGGTTATGTTGCAAGACTAACTTAATGATGAAGGTAAGCTGGCATTTGTTTTGTACTTGCTTTGTGTTATGTTCTTAAAAAGCGATATTCTATATTATAGCAACATACCTGTGAGGATGATGAGGGAAAAGTGATGCCGTCATCTTTCAGAGACTTGATGGTGGCGCCGATGAGGCTGAGCTGTGGATCCTTCTGGAAGCCTTCTGCCCACTCCACCATCATCGCCTTTAGCTTTTCACACACCTTCGGGTGAGCCTACGAGGGACACGCACAAGAACAGCTGTGTTACTCTCTCCTGTGTTTTTCTCCAGGGCTCTAACCGAGTTAATGACTTAAGTGAAATGCTGCTGATCGAAGTTATGTTCCTGCAACTGTTAACTTTCTTCACAGTGTGAGGAAGGACGTATGTGACGAGATATGGTTGAAAAGTACGAATAGAGGAAAATACCCTGCCCAGCACGGTCCGTACTTCAGTGGCAAACTCCCTTGAACATATTTCCAAGTGGAATATTTTGCCACAGTTCGACACACAGGCTCCCAGCAACTGCAAGAAAAGATTTAACAGCTGTTTATATGCAAAAAAGATGGTTTTTCAATTTAATTTAATTAAGAAAAAGGATTATTCTACCACTCATTAGTGAATTATTCAGAGCACATATCAATGACTGGTGGAGCTTTTGTAATTATAAATGGTTCCAATGACAAAAGGTCCTCGATTGTCTGAATGAATGAGCACAGGAATCTAAAAATAGCAAAGAATATATTCGCTCATGATGACTCAGACAGAGAAACAGCTCCCTTACTCCTCATCCGAGTTAAATCCTCCAGGTATAAGACGTTACACTTTCATGTACGGCTTGAACGATGGAAATATTAGCTAAAATGCAGTTTATCTGCAGGTCAACATATTAGTCAACACCTACTTTATAAGCCTAAATGGAAAAGAAGTTTTGACCCTCCTCACATCTGGTGAACTTCTGCAGACAGAAGAACCTCTTGGTTGTTTGTCTCAACGAACCAATCGGGTTGGGGGAAAAAATGATCATAGTCTCACATTCTGTTCCTGAGTTATGGTGATATATTATGATAAGAAAGAGTGATTGACGAACAATACGATGCCACAGTGAAATTGACCTTTGACCTTTTGGATATTAAATGTTAAAACCTCATCAGTTCATCCATTTAGACATCTGGTAATTTGTCAGAATTAGTGCATTCATTCTGGAGTCAAGGCTAAAAAATGTGTTCTGTGAAGTCAGGGTGATCTTTGACGACCACGGTCTAATGCCTTGAGTTGATGGATGGACTGGCGGGCGGATTGACGACCAAAATACCTAATATCCATCACCAACATGGTTTGTTATAGCCATGTTACTGTACATTAACACCTGAACATAAGATTGAACCTTGGTAGGGTGACAATTCAAGGTTATTGTGTCAACTGTTACTTGTGTAGCACTTTGACATCTATTTATTTTGAAATGTTTGAGACAATAGTCTCAATCTTTGAAGCAGAGAGCGAGTAGACTCACATTGACGGCCTGCATGGAAACATGAGGAACTTTGTGATTGATTCTCTTCACGATGGATCTCAAGCTGTCCTTTGGTCTGGAACAGATGAAAACAGGACGGAATGCATCGTTAGTACAGGAACTACAACAGAGCACAGAGATGCTCCTGCCTAGCACCTGATCTGATAATATGCAAACTAAAAGTCCAATGCAAATGTGTTGTTCTTAAATAAGCAGCTACTGCAACCACAGTGCTGCGATTGTTATTTTATTATGTTCTTTTTTTAGCTCACCCATTGGCTGTCGTCCCGATCTTGTCGCAGATGTCCATAATCAGGCCCCAGTCATCTGTTGTGTTGTTTTCATTGGTTGCCTTCTCTGGAAAAATATCAAACAGAAGCACATATGTTCCTGTGAGAAAATATCTTTGCTGGCATTGTGGCTGTTTGTCTTCAAACATAATGTGTTCATGGGCAGAAATGCTAAGTGTTAAAGTAATGAATAGCTGCCATGTTTTAGAACGGGCTAATGTACTGAGTCAGTCAGCATTTCACAGCTGGGGCACTCCCTGTCAATCATTACACTTCTGGGCCCCAGATCTTAATGACATTTTTCATGCCGATTTGGTCACATGAGAAACCCATTGCACTCAAACTTTATGTGTCTTGAATCATAATTAAGGGCGTTAACTAACTAACTAACTAGATTCTTTGGGGGAGGAGTCTGTGCCTTCAACTGGCCCCATCTCCCTTAATAAAGGTCCCAGAGAAATTATTCTTATATTGTTTAAAGCTCCTTTCCAGCTCTGTATTTATTTAAACTGTATAGTATCTTCAAAAAATATATATTTTCCCATAAGTTAGTTTATGTCATTAAGACCTATAGACAGTTTGGTCTTCGGTTTTTGAGTCGATGTTGGGATATAATTACTTTTCTCTGTTTTATTGTGTGAACCTGAGCTGAAAGTCAAGATTTTAAACCACAAAGATCTTAACGCATTTCATCTTGGGATCACTTTATTGGATGTAAGGCTTAACAGATGCAACACTAATTTAAATGCACTAGTGCTATTTTCCCTTGACATTTACTTTTGTAATCTTATATAAATGTGTCTTTATTTGTGTGATGGTACTGGAGGAGGTTTTTTTGTCAGCTAAGGAACCAACTGCTGCTTTGTAACATGTAAGCATGAAATCATTCAAACAGACATTTCTAACTCATTTTCTAATCACAAGACTCATCCTTACACTGTAACAGTCAACTAAGCATTACAATGGACTATTGTCTGGGGATCTAACAACTCTGGTGTTAATGGGATGTGTAGGATAATGGCCTATAGGAACTTGGCATGACGTTTTATTCAATCTGACAAGTATCCTTCATCGCCCATTAATCTGAGGAGTATTTTCTGACTTGTTCCAACAATAAAATATTAGATAATATTGGAATTGTGAGTCCTTGAAGACCAGAATAACATCTTTTAGATTTAAATTGCTTGTTTTTAACGTTTAAAACCCTCAGATATTCACAGAACTACAAACAAAACAAACATAAACAACACATTATCAAAATGGTTGCTGATTCATTTCCTCCCATCTGACCCAAATCCTTCCAACCTCCATCTGCAACTTGTGATTCTGTTCATTGTCAATTAATCTGCTGGTCATTTCCTCATGAAATTGATTAATCGTTAAGAGATTGTAAACCTAACATCTTGGGGGCTTGGATTGATTTAATATAATAGATTATTTCTGTCTCTGACTTTGGGATAATCTGACTATTTAACAGATATGACGTGATCTGCAGGTCAGGTGATCCAGTACATGAGCCCAGTCACTGTTTACATGAATCAGCCTTAAAGTTACCACTCAGTAGTTTATCCTGGTAAAAATCACTGATCGATACATATATCGGAAAACAATGGCGACCTGTCAGCTGGTGAGAGACACATGTACAAAGTGAACCTTGTGGATTTACGGATGTTGTTGTGGCTTAAACACTGAGTAAACCGAGGCTAAGCTAAGCTAACGTTAGCTCTCGTCGCTAGCTTCCCTCTGACACAGAGAAAAGCACAAAGAAGAAACAGCTTCACTCACCGACATCTTGGTCAAACGGGTTTTGGGAAAACAAAGGCATGATGACAACTTAAAAACGGAGTCGGATAGTTCGACGAGAGGAAAATGTTTTGATGTGAAGACTTGACGTTTCACCTAAATAAATAATTTCTCTTCCTTGTCCATTAAACTCGCACCAGTTGCTCTTCCGGTAACTCGGCTGCCTTCAACGATGCCTGAACAAAAAATTGTAAATGACGTAAGAAGAACATTTTTGTTTTCATACGTTAAGTGTTTAAATGTTTTACATATTTTTTTTAGTTTAGGAAACTACGGCCCTTTTATTAATTTATTAATTTTGTTTATCACTAAATAGTTGGTAATTTAGTATTTTGTCTTTATTTGTAAAAAATAAATACAGACATCTAGCGGCAGAAAAGAAGAACATCAGCGCATAAAGATTTATTCTCTACCACAGTACATCATAATCGAAAGGTATCAATGTATAAACATTATTACGTATATTATACGTTATATTACATCTATCTATCTATCTGTCTATCTGTCTGTCTGTCTGTCCATCTATCTATCTATCTCTCTCTCTCTCTCTCTCTCTCTGTCTATCTACCTATCTATCTATCTCTCTCTCTCTCTCTCTCTCTCTCTCTCTCTCTCTCTCTCTCTCTCTGTCTATCTACCTATGTATGTATCTATCTGTCTATCTGTCTATCTATCTATCTATCTATCTATCTATCTATCTATCTATCTATCATTATTGCCAGCTGAGTGTAATGTAGTCCCCAGCCTTTAAAGAGCGTCTCTCTGCAGGAAGAGACAAAGACTACAATCTTAGCTCAAGATAGTTCACGCTCTACTGTTACTATTTAATTCCGCGGGAAGTACAGCAGATACAGTATAAACATATATTTATATACTAAATGAAAAATATTAAATCTAGTGATTTTTTATTAAAATTAAGTTTCAAGCGGAAATGGTGGATTTTCATTGTCATATTTCATTGAAAGCGTCAGAAAGCGGAGGCGGAACTACGGATATGGGAGCCATCTGTCCCCGTGACGGCACTTCCGGGTGTGTGCCTCCCTCCTGTGAGTCGGTGAACCCGACAGACAGTCGCTGTTGTCCGGGACCTAGCACCGTCGAGGGTCGCAGTCATGTCGGCAGCTGCTGCGGGGACCAAGGCAGCCCACGGTGATGTGGCCCCGAAGAAGAAGAGGGGCCCCAGCGCCCTGGCCACGGCCTACCTGGTCATTTACAACGTTGTTATGACAGCGGGGTATGTAGCGTGTGTCCTCGTGCTAACATGGCTCTAGTGTGTGTGTATGTGTGTATGTCTATGTGTGTTGCTTTAGAACAAGATGAGACTAAATGGCAGAACGATTTTCCTTTTCGAACTTTTCAGATTTTGTTGCTAACACCGTTGATTTTTGATTATGAATGAGCTTGTTTGATGCATATATATAATTAGCATGAACAGTGCTAGCATGCTGTGTAGTGAAGTCACTTTGAATTAGCTCACGAACGTTTCACGGCTCACACAGATTAACGCTGATGAGCGTCAGACAACCACCTGCCCTGCACTTTAGTCTGACCCACAAAGACACACACCATGCAGACACACCGTGCAGACACACACACCATGCAGACGCGCACACCATGCAGACGCACCGTGCAGACACACACACACACACACACACACACCATGAAGACGCGCACACCATGCAGACGCACACAGTGCAGACACACACACACACACACACACACACACACACACACACACACACACACATGTTCACAATGTTAACAAGAAACGTTTGACATTTTTAACTCTTAAAAAAGAGACACTTATGCTATAAGACGTCACAAAAAAAGTTGAAAAGATGCTTTTCAAAATATAATTTCAACCAGATTAGAATGAAATTCAGACGAAACGAGGCAAAGTGGATTCATCTGCAACAATGGTGGTAATAGATTAGAGCTGAGCGATGTGTCTAAATGTAAGTGTCACATTATTATTGGTTTAAATTTAAAAACACCTTAACTACTTGTCTGATGTTTTTTTTATTGAGCTGCATTTTGAATTTTTCAAAGTTAAGTTTGTATACGAGTAGACTGGATGTACACGCCCCTTGTATGACCTCCACTGCCCCAGATAGCATAGCATAGATATGCAAATTTTAAAAGTAATTACATGCATCTTGGACCATGAACAGAAAACTATCTCAGTTTTATCGCACTCATTTGCACCCTATTGCACAATGGAGTGGTGGTTGTTGTTTGCTCTGTGTTCTAACCAGTTAGGTCACATTGTGTCTCGCTCAGTGTGGATGAGCCTCACACTGCTGGCTTTGTACTGAGCACGAGTCAGGGTGTCGTACACGTTTCCACTGCAGTATCTGCTAAGCAGGCCCGCACAGTTCCGGCTGAACTGGCCCTTTTATTGATATGATTATTGGGGCAGTTTACATACGAGTCACATTCTTCAGTCTGTGAAAGCAAAGTGTGAAGTGAAACCTTTTCCTCGCTCAGCTCTGCTCAGCTTGTGCCTCCGCCAGCTCTGTGCTGCAGCTGACCTCTGACCTCTCTGTGGAGGGAGACAGGTTTCACCTGAATGAAGTAACGCATGACATGACATTGTTACAATGTTTTTTTTATTGTATGTTATGATCAGGGAACAGTTCTCCATCTAGAAATATACCCACATGGTTCAATATGTACTTTTCACTTAGTTTTTTATATTTACACAAAAATCTAACTCTATTTAATAACATGACTTAAGTTATTGAGTAGAATATTAACAATAGAACAGTGTGGTTGATATAACAACCAATTTTAGGAGACGGAACATATTGTATATCTGAGTTTGTGTATATTTATATCAATGATTTCTTAGATTACATGCAATCCTTATGTTTAAAACAGCGAATGCACACAAGCCAAATGCCAATTTCCATTTCGCTCATCAGATCATCAGGTAGATTTTTTTATTTTTGACATGTTTGTCCTCTGTTGTCCAGGTGGCTGGTGATCGCTGTGGGTCTGGTCAGAGCTTACCTGGCCAGAGGAAGCTACCATGGGCTGTACTACTCTATAGAGAAGCCTCTGAAATTCTTTCAGACTGGAGCTATGCTGGAGGTGAGCTGAGCACCAATGGCTGAGTGATACAGACACAATATATTTCATTTAACACAGTATGTATATATGATGAGACTTTATTTAATATAGAAGGCACTCGGTAGAGCGCATACCTCCGCCAAGGCCCAACAGTGCCATCATGAGACCACATTTAAATTCACTAGTTTGGGATTTTTATTTGGATCTTCACCAAACATCCTACTCTCCTAAAAAAGATAGTTTTATTCCCCATCAAGATCCATCATCATTTTCATTACTTAAAAAAAAGAAGATGTCAAAGAAATAAACTTCATCAGGTTGATAAAATCAGTTTGAGTGTGGATGTGCAGCGGGTTCCACAGGCCTGTTATCTGTTCAGGGTTTGGTATGGGCTCTGTAACATCTCAGCGTGGTATGTCCGGCTGATTCACACTGAGACACACGTGTGTCCTGCAGTGTGGAGGCTGCTCAAATGAGGTGTTTCAGTGATCCTGTCCAGACACACTGTAGCTTAGTAAGAGGAGAATAGTTTTCATTCATGAAATGGTCTGTGAACAGATTGAACACCATATGTTATAAATCGATGTTCAGGGCATCAGTCGCTTTTGTGAATTGGAAAATAATCATCACATAATTTAGAAATAGACTGAGTTTATGTGTAATAAAGTTGTGCACATTCAAAAAACATTCGTCTTGAGACTATAAATAGGAAATCGATGATAATATTGAAAATGAGCATGATTTAACTGCATTAATCAGATTATTTCCAGGGATGCATGAGAGATAGGAAACAAATAACCACGAGCAGCAGCATGTTGACTAATTTTCTCTTATCTCCTCCTTTAACAGATAGTGCACTGTGCCGTAGGTGAGTCTCTCTTCAGCCTCCACCCTCCAAAGCAGTGACTGATATCTTTATATTATAAAGTGGTCTGGCCACATTCTATTGGTGACTTGTCAGATTTAATTTGAAGATGTTTCTCAGATGCACAGGAAGTGCAGACAAAACTGAAGCTTTTCATATTTCAAGTGTTTGCCAGAGCCATAGTTGAGAAGCTGACGACTCTCATGGTGTTACCGGATGAGTTCACAGTCATGTTGTTCATTATCTGGGATTTGGAGCTAAAGCTAGCTGACTTTTCCCAGTCTGAGCATGTACACACACACACACACACACACACACACACACACACATACATTCACAGATATCAAGTGTGTGTCTTTTGCCTCATATCTCAGGAATTGTACCATCTTCAGTGGTCCTGACTGGATTCCAGGTCATGTCCCGTGTGTTCCTCACCTGGGCCGTCACACACAGTGTCAGAGAGGTAAGACCAGTTTCTCTCCAGTCACACTCACATTTCACGATACACTCTTTCTTATTCTTTCAAGCCATTTTCAGACCAGCACTCCTGTTCGGAATATTGGGGATTCAGACATTTTCCGAGTTTTCCTTTGGCGGATGGCAAGAACAACTTTGGGAAATGTCTATTTCAGGAGTTCAGTGCATGTCTGAAAGCAACTTTAGTGACACAATAGTGGAAAATGGCTTCATGTTCAACAGTGACCAGTTGATTTACTGTTTGCCCTGTTGATAGATTTGGATTGGATTAGATTGGAGAGGAGTAAATGTGTAAGTAATGTCAGACGGTCTTGCTGTAGAGTTGCAGGAATGAATCTAGTGAATAACCAATGATGTTTTAATGTTGTGTTTCTTTTGTTTGTCTATTGTATGATATACTAACAAGTTTTTCTCTCATTCCTTTTAAATGTGTATGTGTATGAAAACTGTATATAGACTGTAAGTGTGTGTCAGGGATTGCGTCTTTTATTTCTTTAACATCCTAATGCATCAGTTTTAACCTAATATCTGAGGATGGAGACCAGCAGCCTGCAGTGTGATCTGATTTCAAACAGCATGGTTCTGCGATGAAGAGATCTCGATTATCCAACAGCAGATTAACTACCGCAGCATGATGCATGTTCCCCACTCGCTCCTCCTCCCATCATCCTTTGTGTTTTGTGCAGGTGCAGAGCGAGGACAGTGTGCTGCTGTTCGTCACAGCCTGGACCGTCACGGAGATCATCCGCTACTCCTTCTACACCTTCAGCCTGCTCAACCACCTGCCATACCTCATCAAATGGGCCAGGTAAGAAAACGTCTGTTAACTTGCTGAGAAGCATGGATCATCACACCCACTGAAAATGTTGTGCTGTTTCCACTGTACAAATCCTCATCTCCTTATGTGCCTGATGGGATTCATGTGCATCTACAAGCAGAGCAACAGTTGTCAAGTTCCTCCCTCCCCACAGTGTTTGTTGCCAGCTAGCAAATGAGGCCGTCCCTATATTAGCATTCAACTTTTAGCTCAAGTTGCACCCTGAGAGACGGAAAAACTGCTAATTCACCCGTTTGTAGTTAAAGAAGAGAGGGATCATTTTATCTTCTCCCTTTGATATCTATTCTCTGTGCAGGAGAAAAGCCGCTCAGTGTATCTCATGTTTAATTGCAAAGCTTTCTGCTCTCAAGGCCTGATCCCTCAACAGTACTGGGGTTAACTATGTAGAGGCAGTTACATCCTATTTATTTACATTTTTGCAAAGCAGCAGATTGTAAAATATTTATATCACAGGGTATTTAGAGTTTAATGTAATATTTGTGTTGCTACATACTTAAGGTTTTATTTCTGGATTAAAAGTGGGAATGCAGCCGTTTCTTTCTTTCTTTAATGTGTTTCCATTAGAATTTGCACCAGGCCTTTAATCAAATTCAACTCTTTTCTTTAAAGACACTTATTGGTCAGTGTGTACTCGAACCATTGCCCTACTTATTCATTTTTGTGGTGCAAACACCAATATATAAAATCCATATCATGCTTTTCTCAATCATTGTTTTGCTATTGATACCAGCTGTACTGCCCACCCCTCATGTAGCATAACAACCGGTTCAATTTTTTTCCCTTCTCTCCCTCTCAAACCCCTCTGCTGCAGGTACACCTTCTTCTTTGCGCTGTATCCTATGGGAGTGACCGGGGAGTTGCTGACTATCTATGCAGCTCTGCCGTATGTGCAGAAGACGGGCCTGTACTCCGTCACTCTTCCCAACAAGTACAACTTCTCCTTCGATTACCACACCTTCCTCATCCTCGTCATGATCTCCTACATTCCCCGTAAGTCAACAAGCAAATGTTACTTTTTCATCCTTTAGTGATAATAAAAACACGCAGCATCAATCCTGTTCTTCCAGTATGAATGTACTTAAAATCACAAATATACAGAGTCCTGCTAAAGACAAATTTGACATTTTCTTTTCTTCTTTCTTCACTAGAAGAAAATTTCTCCCATTTTCCAATGAATACCAATTTGCAATATAAAAACAAGTGTCTTTTGTTGTAGTTTGATGTTAAAGTCTTTATTTCACATACTGATCCCCCTCTGCCTCCCCTCAGTCTTCCCCCAGCTTTACTTCCACATGATACGACAGAGGAAGAAGGTCCTGGGCCACATAGACGACTACAGCAAAGTGGAGTGAGCTGAACAGTATTCACGCAGAAATGAAAAAACAAAACAACCGAGAGAAGAGGAACTAAATCGCATCTGATTTACATAAAACCCGGGCAGTTTTCAAACTGCCAGAGCTGACCTGGCAGACGATCAAATTATCAAGCAAAGTTATTATTATTACTTTTTCTCTTGCAGCTGTTGTCTGGGTTATATAAATGCTCACTAATGAACGAACTGGTGTTATTTTTTTGGTTGTTTTGATGTTTTCATTCATGAACTAGTAGGGCATCGAAGGCCTCCGCCAAGGCTAACGGCCTATCTCGCCATGTTAAACCAACTAACAGCAAATGCAAATGAAAACACAACCCACTTGGTGGAGGTAATAAAATAAGTCTTCTTTGTCTAGGGTTATAATACAATTTGTTTGAGGTCAGTGGGTCATTTGACATGGAAGTTATTAAAAACTAGTGTATACCTCCGCCAAGTCCCCTTATGAAACCACATTTTTATTGAATCTGCTCCAAATCCCACACACTCATGGATATCAGTCTCCTAGTAAAATATCTCTCTCGTAATGTGTACAAAAGTGAGAAGTAATTCCTGGATCCACAGAGATCAATTTAGTCATTTATGCGTAATCTTGCAAACCAACCAACTAACAAACAGACGAAAACGTGACGTCCTTGGCGGAGGCATCGAACTGCAGTAACTTTATTATAGCTAAAGATCTTACGGCTACAGAGAAACTGTATTTTGACTTGAGCGGCATTACTCGGTCACGACAAAGCATTGAACTGCATCCTGCACTGATAGAATCAATAATCTCATTTTTCAATGACTATGGAAAGATAGATTTCTCAACTCCCTATTGTCTTTTTTTAAGATGCAGTTTTCCTTCAGTGCAATGAAGAGAAAACAATGTGAAGACTATTTCCACAACTAGGTTGTCTGTATGTTTTGCATCTACAGTGTCAAGTCCACATGTCTGTTTTTTTTTCTTCATTTCAATACAGTCAGACTTTTGATTACATTCCTAATTTAATCAATAAATGATTATTTTCCTTTTTGTGCTTGCATGGTTTTCCATCTGTTTTCCTCTTGTGTTGCTGTTCATTTGGTGTTTGCACTCATGATTTATCTCATGGTCTGACATTGATAATGTTGATGTGTCAACTCATTTAAAATTTCCGTTCCCCATGGATGTTGTCGGTTGGTTTCCCCTCATTGTTTGATGTTCACTACCCTGAAGTAGCCAGTAGGTGGCTGAAGAGGAGTCGTGCTTTTCCTTCACACATGCCTAATCTCTTCAGCTGCTTCAGTTTTTTTTTATCCCTCTATCTATTGAAACTAACTGCTTTTAGCATAGTTTAGCATTTAAATGATAGTTTGTGAACCATCCAATTTACACCTTGCACACTTTCTACTTTTTTGCCTTTAGTCGTGCACATACCTCTACCAAGGCCCAAAAGTCCTAAATTACAAACAATCCCAAAATATTTCGGATTTATTTATTTTCATCAAGAGCCAATAATTATTCCCTGTGAAATAGTTAAAATGTAAAAAACAAACAAAAAAACATCCAATCTCGAAAGTGGAAAACAATTCCTAGATCTGCCACAAAATTTAATGACTTCTTATCTGACCTATCCCACATCCTTCCACAAAGTTTAGTGGAAATCCATTAAGCTGCTTCTGTGTAAACTTGCTTACAAACAAACAGACTGCGGTGAAAACATAACCTCCTTAATTAAGGGGGTCAGTTGAAGGGAGGTTTAAAACTTTGATTATAGAAGAAAATTATGACATGATTATTATGAGACTTGCGCAAAAAAGAACAGATAGCACAACCTACAGTAGCAACAATGTTTTCAGATTAAATGAGCTTTAAACGTGTGACACGAAGGATAAAATACATTGTAGCCCAGAAATGTGTTGGATGGTTAAGTTAATGGACTTTTTTGAAACAGTGATGTCACAATACTTAGGTGCATAAAAGTGATTTAACTATTTTGAGCTGGAGTGCTTTTCCCTTGAGGCACAAACACGCTCGGTTCTGACGTATTTACTGAGCTTGTATTCGTTGGTGGATTTAATAACGTACAACACAAGAAGAACTGTGAATAAGAATAGTTACATTATTTTATTAGGTTTCCTGGTAAAGTAAGACATTTACTTTGTCAGGGACATTACACATTTTTTCTGTTGTCCTCCTAAATGGTTGATATTTTCTTTTGCTCAGCTGCAGTTGTTTGTCAAAAAGCGTAACACAAATCAGTCAATCATTCTTTCGTTGACCTCTTGTAGTTGAGACTATGAGTCTGCAGCACCTTCATCCTTATGAATACTTCTCTAAAAGCAGGAACTTTAACCCCTTGCGGTCAGCAAAAAAGTCTTCTGCTTACTCTTTAAATGGTCTGTTCATCAAAAAATACAAAGAACATCTTTTCACAAACCCCTGGCAGAACATGTACAACCAGAGAGTTTTAATTTCACTCTTGAGATTTCCACCTCCATAACAGAACATTTTATTTGAGTTTAATTAAATTAACATTAAAAATGAACATTCAAAAAGTGAAACTGTTGCCAGACTCCTCTTTATACGGCCAGAAAAATGTATCTATGGATCCAATGCACATATGTTACACTAATAGTAGTTTATCCCACTACACAGCTTTGAAGCCACTGCTCTCAATTGTCGAATCTGGTATTTATTACATTTAACATTATGTAGATCATGGTTAAAATGAATAGAGTCTACAGTGAGATCTCTGTCATATCCAGAGTGACTGATATCATACACTTTTTAATATTTGCGTGTCTTTCTAGATTTAATCAATATTCTTGAAAGGCAGAAAACTTAGAAATTAATATCTCAAATATATCTCAGTACTTTTCCACAAGAGGTAAGTATGTTCTGTCACCAGGGTGAACGGACCATTCATTGTTTCTTCAAACTATTTCTTTCGGAAGCTAACTCTCATCATCCTCTTATTAGTCCACCTCCAAAACGGTATGTTGCTGAAGTCCTGCTAGACGTCATGATCAGGAAACTGTCTCCCACTCCTTTGTTCTGCAGCAACAGCAAAGTGTTTGTCTTTTTTCTCCTCATCCTCTCAAAGTTATGGAGCATGATATTGGATGCTTGTTTGAAATGTGTTGCAGGGAGCAGAAGTGCAGCTCGTTGTAAAACTGCATGAAAGTAGAAATGTGGACGCCTGAAATGATGACCTGTGTTTCAACATGGCTTAAAAAAAGAAAATACTAAAGCATGGCATATGTTACTCCAGAACTGGCTCTGCTGAATAAAGTTTTGATACAAATGTTTTGCATGGGGCCAGTATACTTTGTACAGGAATGAACAATTAGTCTATATTTACAATAAACCTAACATGGGAAGCATAGACACTATTATTCAACTGTGAGTTTTACTGCACCTAATAATTCAGGAAGAACCAGTGGAGGATCTCCATGTTTGCTTTAAATGTAGCAGTGACTCATGCAGGACGACAGGACGTGCACTTTAATGGCACTGGAAGGCTTCACCAGATGCAAACCAGCTCAGACAAAGCTTTTAAACTCATTATCCACACTGTCATGCATTCACCCTAATGAAAATGGATTTTGGTGGCAGGTCAGGAAGTGCACGTCTCAGGAGACGGATCATGCCACTGGCCTTTTATTTCAAGCTCCTGAACATTCAGGTTCGTTCAGGAGCAACAGAAGAGCCAATGATTGTCACATGAAACAACAAGTCAGTCTGTCATCGGTCCGATCATATCAATGATCAACAAGTGATGTAAGGAGCATCACATGCGATCACACATAGTATACATAATATGAAATGTTACACATTGGAGGAGATGTAAACTTTTTGATGAAATAAAACCGAACTGCTGGTTTGAATTTGTATGAAAAAACTGTTGAAGCTGTACAGACACCACAGGAGCAGTATGGGGGCATAATGGTGAGTAGATGAGTGAAATTAAATGTTTCTGTGAACTATCCCTTTAATTATTAAATAAAAGTTTCTAAAGCTGCCCCAGTTTAAATGTTGAATAAAGATCCCCTGAATCACTGAGGGTCATGTTTTTACATCAAAATAACATGTAATAAATATTATCTTGGTAAGCCGGCAGCCTACTTACCCTCCTTTAATATGTTGAACTGAAGATTTAGGGAACAGCTGTTGTGGGAGAGGGACACACACAATTTCAACCGTCAACCCTCTGTTCGGCACAAGGTCACATTTGGGGCTGAATTATCAATCTTTGTACTTTTTGCTTATGTACTTGTTTTACTTAAAATTATGTTCTGGATTTTTCTGAGCTTCTGAGCTGAGCTTCATATCACAGATATGCTTGGTGCTGGTTCATTATAGGCAAGTTAAAATGTTTTAAGTAGTTTGCTATTGTAAAAGAATGTATTGTACCTGTTAAATAACATGTGTCCACTTTGAACTTGTAGTTAATTGATGGGGAACAAACAATGTCACGGGAGGAATGGACACTTTCTCACACCCACATTAGTCTGTTTGAGTTTAATATTCCTTTGTATTATTCAGCAATACACTGTGTTTGTGTGAGACTTTAAAGAGAGCAAGCAAAGAAGTCATGGGACAAGAAGAGGAAACAAGCAGCTCAACTGAAATCAAGACAAATTTGTATCTGATTTATATCTGAGTTCCCTTTTCATTTGATGAAGACGGTTTTGAATGGCAATCCTGTTCTATCCGTTAACACTGTTTCACCCTTGATGAATTCAAAAAGCAGCAGAGGGAATTCAGCTGGAGGTGAGCTGGTCCCAGCAAACACACGAGGCTCCCTCTCACATGCCTCCCATTTGTATTGGTTAGCACACAATGTGAACTTAAATGGCACAAATGCTCTTTTCCTGGATGTAAATGGTAGTAGACTGCCACTGGAAATTATGGCACAAGGGACACATATTTTTTCTAACCCCATCTTATACTGGTTCTTAATTAAGTCATAGTCCGCATGTACACTCACCCTATTGTACTTTAGCTGGAAAAGATAAAAAGAGCTGAGCATGATGATAGCTTTCGATTTCGATTTTTGATTCATCATTTAAAATGTTAAATATGTGTAAATTTCCCAAACCAAAATACATTTGATATACATATGAGAAAAGAATCATTACTAATTTTGATATCATACCAAATGCAAAGCCTGAGTCGACAAATCATAAAGTACAACACCTAAAACTAAAGATGACAAATTATATTAAATCTAAAACTAAAGACGACAAATGATACAAAATCTAAAACTTAGGACGACATAGGATATCAAATCTAAAACTAAAATTGACTTATGATACAAAATCTAAATTTGCCTAAATTATAGAACCTTATTTAAAAGCTCCTGTGTGTAATATTAGGGTGAAGGGGATATATTGACAGCAGTTCTATATAAAATATTCTTAGTGATGTTTTCACGAGTGTGTTTCATCTGAATTATACAGCAAGTTGCTTTATTTACCCAAGAATGGGCCCTTTATATTCAAATACTTTATATTTACATCGGGGGTCTTCTCTTTGGAGGCCGCCATTTTCATTGTAGTAGTGGACAAAGTCTAACACCTTTTGAGTTTTTATGACAACTGAAGGTACCACAGGTTCTCTTTCATGTTTGGAAGGGGAGGATACCTTCTACACACTGCCACTTTAAAAGCAATGACAAAATAGTACAGGCTACCTAAAGAAACAATGAAGTAAAAACCATTCTGTGAGAATAGGCCTCATTATGTTATTGGACCTCAAGTCCCAGGACCCCCAGAGTGTGTGTGGGTGTGTGTGGAAGTGGTGGGGTCTCATCCAGCTGTGAAGACAGACCCCGCCCATTCATCGAAAGCGCCCGGGGGCCGCGCAGCCTCAGACGTTGATTGACGGGCCCGTCGTCCAATGACAAGGCGCCGGAGCGTGACTCATCCTATCATCTCCTCCAGTGGCAGCGCGGCGGAGAGGCGGGCCGCAGGAAGCACACTTGGTTGAATGACAATCAGAGCAGCAATCAGCGGTAAATATGTGATGATGCCCCGCTCCGAACCAGACACCGAGCGGACCGTCCGAGCCGGGGAGAGTTAGCGCTTTGGCACCGCCGGGTAGACGCTGCATGCCGCGGGTTGTCCTTGCGCGGAGCCCTGGCTGCTGAACCAAAGCCCAAGTCGCTCCCTGGGGGAATTGAACAGTGATGGACAGCTGTTGGACAGTGATCCGGCGCCGAGGCTGACGGCGAACTGACCGTGTTGCAAACGCACGCTGCACCATGGACCAGGGGGGTGTTGTTTGCGGCTGCCATCGGAGGAGAAGGAGCAGCGGCCGGTGAGTTTGTCTCCTCCGCTCCCATCCCCGCAAGTGTGCTGAGGATCGTGATGATGCTCGGCGGCCAAACGTGAGGCTCCCACCGCTGTGCAGGCTGAGATGTTACGGTGCGTCTCGGAGGAACCGCCGACATGGGATTCACCCTTTGAATCCTCCTCCAGCGTCTCTCCTACGCACAAACCGCTCACAAGAGCCCAGGAAACATGTGCGCAGATATAACGGATCCACGGTGTAATTGACGGCGATGCGCTCTGATCTCCAGGGACTATCTGCTTGGGTGTGATGGGTTCATCGTCAGCATTGTGCACTGCCGTGCAACCTCTCCATGGATGGTACTTAATTGGGCCCAATGATGTGGAGCCAAATCCACCTGGACCACATGTTTCCTCCCCCATGTGCGCAACTGGCTCCCTTGTGACTTTTGCGCATGTTCAATTGTTTTTATCCCCGGAGGCAGTTTTTTTTTTTTAATCACTCCTTTCTTAATTGATTTGGATAATTCCATGTCGACTTTTGAAAGATTTTAAGAGTAAACATTTCAAGCTGTGACAGTTTCCAGTTTATCAGAAAGATAGGAAGCGCACAGACTGTGACCAACTATGGGACATTTCTCCATCAGTGCGCGTTTGTTGCGAATAGTTTCCTGACACTGTTTGTCAGTCGAGCAAAAGTTTCCCTGCAGTTTTCATTAGTTTAGACACATCCTACTGTCGCCTCCGGCCATCCAACATGTCCAGATCAAACAGTGTCAGCCCACCCGGTGTCGGTGCGCCGAGGCTGAGGGGAGGGACCGAGCACAGAGCAGCTTGGGGAGAGTCTGAGTCCGTGGCCAATGGGTGCCCATACTCTGCCAGATCCCCGCGCAAGAAGCTCACCCGAACTAACAGTCGGTGGCGAGAGGAGGATGATCCGGACCACCGGCAGCCTGGGCGAGCCTCCACCACCGTCAGCAGGGTCAGCTTCAGGTCCAGGTCGGCTTGGCAGGACCATGGCGAGGAGAACCGAGGCCGCGCGTCCCCGAAGCGCCCCGACGACGAGGTGATACCCAAGTCCGTGGAGCTGGGTCTGGAGGAGCGCAGAGCCAAGCAGAGGAGCGACGACGAGGAGGTCATGCCCGATGTTAACTTTTCTCTGGTGGCGTGCTGCAGCAGCGTCATGCACATTTTCAAATCCAAGAAATTCCAGTCGGAGAAGTTGGAGCGGCTCTACCAGCGCTACTTTTTCCGCCTCAACCAGAGCAGCCTGACCATGCTCATGGCGGTGCTGGTGCTGGTCTTCACCGTCATGCTGGGCTTCCACTGCTCCAGTGGGGCGACGGGGCCGAGAATCCCCTTCGTGGTGGTGTTTTCCGTTGCCATCTTCCTCACACTCGTGCTCATGGTGGTGTGCAACAGGAACGGCTTCCATCAGGACCACATGTGGATTGTGTGCTATGTGGTCATCCTGCTGGTGCTGGTGATCCAGGTGATCGGGGTGCTGCTCGTGCAGCCCAGGAGCGCGTCGGAGGGCATCTGGTGGACCGTGTTCTTCATCCATGTCATCTACACCCTGCTGCCTGTCAGGATGCGCGCCGCGGTCATCACTGGAGTTATTCTGTCCGCCATCCACGTGGCTGTTTCCTGGATGTTAAACGGCGTGGACAGCTTTCTGTGGAAACAGGTATGTGGAAAAAGGTGCTGCTTTTATAATGCTTTGAGGAGAAAGTGCACAGGGAGCTGATATTACGCACACACAGACACGGCTTGTGCAGCTATGCGTATTAGGACTTTGCGTTGACTTCCATTCTTTGTGGACAGCTTAACCAAAACCTTATTCCTAAGCCTTAACCACGACCAAATCATACTCAACCATAATAACCCCTAAGAATAACATTTTGCCTCATTGGGACCGGACTTTCTTCTCCATTATTGGTCCCGACTATAGCTCAGTGTTTGTGCTGGGGGAAGAAGTCCTGAAGATGCTAAACACTTCTGAGGTCATGGTTAAGGTTTGGGGTCAGATGTGGTAAGGTTAGGGTTATGAACGAATTGTTCATGATTAAGGTTGGGGATAAGGTTTTGGTCGGGCTGTCCAAAACGATTGGAAGTCAATGCAAAGTCCGACTAAGACTGAGGACTTTGGTCCCCATGAGGTGGACTGATCCTGACAAGTAGCGTGTTTTTGCTGGAAAGGATCCTTAAGACACAACAAGAACGAGTACACACACAGTGCAGAACATGGTCATTTCCTTTTAAAGCTTCCTGCTGCCAAACTTTTCTTCATTCATGAAACTTCGGTTTGGCACATACAGAGGGTTGAACGAGATGCCATCAAATGGAAGTGAGGTGTTCCCGTCTTTATTGCAAATTTCCCATGTGTGGGATGAATAAAGAAGAACTTATCTTATGTCAAAAAGCTGCTCACAGCGGCAGGCGGCATGCACTGACTTTCTTAGGGGCAGCAGAGAAAATGAAAAAGGATCACGGTCCCCTCTCATGCACTTTCTTCACTCAGCTGCTTAAGTGACTTTTCGTGTGTGCAAGAACAGTGCAAAATAAGCGATGGCTTTGAGGAGAGCCTGTGCAAAATCTCATAGCCCCTTCATGTAAAAACTAAAGAGTCCTAAAAAGGTGCAAACTTGTTCGAGAGGTTTCAGGGAGGCTGTGTTAACGCAGCCACTAGGAGGCTGTGACAGCAGACTTTTCATCCAGCCTCGAAGATTTTGGCCACACAAGCATGAACACTTCTTTGCCTAAAGGTGGTTGTGTTAACCAGAAAGCCTTAGTTGCAGAAGTAAGGTGCACTTTGGCGGATCACAGGGGGCATTTGGGTATAAAAAGAATCCTGAACAGATGTTGGCAAATCCTGCACGTGTGACGGGTTCTGAAAAATGGCACCACAAATACAAAAGTGTTGTTTTTCTCATCCAGTGTCGTTCGCCGTCACCATGACTGCAGCCTGTGTAGCACCAAATAACTTAATTGGCAAATTGATCCAGTGATTGGTGCACAAACACTTGGCCAAGAGATGAGATGTTGCCACGGAAACCCCCGCTGGCTTCATACTCTTACAGGGTGCAGACAACTACAGGTGTTACACAAGTGCATTCATGCAATTTACACTCAGACGTTTTCCTGTTTCCACTTTGATTAACTTAACCAACAGTGCATAAACAACCTCTTCCATAAAAAGCTATATTGTCAGAAAACAACAAATCTGATTTCAGCCAAAGTTACACACTGAGTTTCTTTATATCGGTAACATTACTCAAGTCTTATGTCATTTCTATTACATTTAATTCTTCATCAATGTCTCGGTGCACATGTATTTACGGTGAATGCTCGAGTCTGGTTCGGCATTTTAGCTCCTACTTTACTGTAAATAATTATTGTTAGAGGCTGAAATGTCAAAGAAACCCCAGTGGATTCCTGCCAGGTCGACATGTTCCACCACTCTACTCTAGTTTATTGTTGTGTGTAACAGCAGAGTGAGGTCTGAATGTTTTTTTATTGTTGACTCGGTACATTTATTGTGTCTTCAAGCAACAGCACAAATATACAAATAATATAAATCCAACCCTCAACCTCTGATCACATTTCTTACCACAGATGTGTATCAGGTTTAGATTTTAATAATGAAGCTGCTGGTTAATACCTCATGTTTAAGCTGTTTACAGAAGAAACAAGCGTTGGTGCCCTCAGCTTTGGAAAAGACTGATTTCAGGTCATCGTGTTTTACTGCGTCTGGACTTGTAATAATCTCACAGTTGATGGTTTCGAGGGATATTTTGTTAATGTGCTGCTGAGCCTACGCGTCGCTCATAAAATCTAAATGCCCCGGGTTGTATTTATTTGTTTACGACATCAATATTACTTTCAAAACATTTCTCGTCATCGGCTGGAATCTTCAATAAAGGTTCTTGCACAAATGGGTTTAATTTTCCACCATTAGTTAAAGCTTCACTTAACGGCAGCACACACGTACACCTCAACTCCCTGCGTGTGTGTTTTGCTGAAGCTCCAAACTCTTGTTGTATTGTTCTGGCTGTTCTCAGCTCACTTCACAGTTGTTGTTTTTTTTATCAGGCCCTTGTGCTGCTCATAAACATTTTTTCCAACCATGTGGCTCCTCTACATTAAGTGCTTTGGTTAATATGCCTCCCTGAATATTAGATGAATTAACTCTAATGGGTTATTTCTACTGAAATTTCCCTGAAAAACCACTTTTTCATGCTCCACTTAAGGGAAAGCTTAAAGGAAACATTGAAATTCTGTTTCATCAAAAGAAGTTGGGTTATTACCTTATAAGGTAAATAGCTAACTTTCCTAATCATCAGTCATGTTTCCAACTTAAAAAAGAGCAATAAAGTTATGTTCTGTTTAAAAACCCTATATAAGTGCATTAACAGCCTTGTTGTATTGTCCGGTGTCAAAATCTTCTTCAGTCTTCTGAGCAAGTGCATCGGCAGTGAAAACGTGCAAAGAATCTGTTGCACACCGGAAAAGACCTCGGATTGTTTCCTCGACCTCGAGTTGTGTTTCCTTTTTGGAATCCAATATTTACTTATATAAGCAAAAAGCCGTCTGGTAGTTTAGTTTTTTTGTGTGAATGGCATGTGACCCTGCATCTATTTGTGTCTTTTTTTCTAGCGAAAGCCACATTGTCATTTGATGTGTTGATGTGAGTGTGTGGGAACGAGCTGCTGTATTTGTTGTTCTTTCCTCACCATGCTGTTGTTTTTAGCATATCTGTTCCCTCCTGTTTACATAAGACCCGGCTCTTTGCTGAGTTCGACCGCTGCTGTTTATGTGACATCCCAGGATAATGCCATTTCTTCTGCGTGTGCTCCCAGGAAAACTGATTTTTATCCCAAAGCTTTTTTAATTGCAACATCATTCAACCTTGTAACCTCCCCCCTGCACCACTTCCTTCCCTTCGCTATTCAAACTCTGGTGGACGACACCGTTTTGACAACAGCTTAAAGTGTGCAAGTCTGTTGAGAGTCACGGCCGTGGTTCATTACAGGTGAAACTGAAATCAGAACTGGGAATAGCCTTGCATCATGGCTGGGTTAATGAGGACATGGAGACGGATGTTTTTTTTTCTGTGGGTCTTTTCTTTCACCTCTTCCAGGTACTTCAGTAAACCTGGATTTAGTGATTGAAATGGTCAAAAGGCCAAAAGATGTAGAAGAAGTTCCTGGATTTGAACCTGAAAACCTGCTTCGGCTTTTCTGTGTGAGGTTTGCACGTTTTCCTGCGCTCGCCCAGTGTCAGCTAAGATTGGCTCTAGCACCACTGTAAGCTGAAAGTTTCTTCTTCCTGTCCCCATCCAAAAAACCTGTTTCCTCTGGATGCTACTGTCTGATAGCCAAGGAACTATTGAGGTGGAGTTTGCACTGTTGGACTGCAGGGACTTTTATACAGAAAACAAGCAGTGGTTGGTGCGAGTATCCAAGTGAGGAAATGGTGTGGGAACTAGTTGACATTAAAGGGGACATATTATGCCCATTTCACCACAGTTGATATGGCCTCTTTGGGTCTTAATGAAATGTCTGTAACATATTTTGGTCAAAATACCACAAGGATCATTTAAAACAGCACCTTTTTACCCTGTCTAAAACAGCCCTCCTGAGATTGACCTGTTTTTGAGTGCCCCGTCCCCCTCAACCCCGGTGAGCCTGGCTGCGAGAGCCCCAGCTCCCCAGCGCAGTGGGAACAGTGGGAGCTTGAGCTGGCGCAGCAGCAGCCTCCTTTCACACTGTTGAGTCAACGTTTAGAGATGTCCCGGGGGTCCCTTGTTTATGCGGCCACTTAAATGTCTGACGGGTAGCAGCTAACCGACCCGGTTAGCTCGCGAGCTAATGCTAGCCGGGGAGCTAACCGGGCCGGTGGAGCCCGGCTAGCGTTAGCTCACTCGTCGAAGGCCATAGCGAGACTCCCTACATGGGCATGGTGTGACTATGACGTTTATTTCCGTCGTAATCCCATTCGACGCACTCTAGCGTATCGATTCTGACATAGAGAAACCACAACAAATCGCGGGAGTTGTTTTTTGGGAAGGTAGACATGCCAGATACACAAATTAACGTGTAGAAGCACTACAAAAGTGGAATTTTCATAATATGTCCCCTTTAAAAGAGCTGGATTGATGGCTATTAAAAATATAGGCAAACCTGCAGCATTGTCTTTTGATCCCATAGCTTATTCTGCATTGTCAACACAGCTGTATGTAATCATGAGACTTCTTTCACACCTTCAGATTTTTTCCATTTACAGATATAGTCTTTGGCGCAAACTGTCAATTGGAAGCTACTGTGGAATCTGTCAAGTTTTGGTGCGACATAGGCGATAAACAACCTTTTTTCCCCTCACATATACAGTAGAAACAGACTCTTATACACTTGCTAACATCATTGAAATCCCCCTTTCTACCTCGGTCATAGCAGAAAGTTATGAGCAACAACATTATTACTTTGCATTTGGCAAAATAGATCTGTCTGCTGCATCCTCCACAAATTCATGGAGCCGGGAATTTAAGCGTGGCCAGTCCTTGCTGGCGGGGCTCCAGGGGTAACAGGGTTTTCTGCCCGTCTAATTAAATTGCCTGTTATTGATTATATGTGTAAATACAAAACAGATGTCCACATCATCTCCCCTTCCTTTACCTGTCTTCTTGCAGCCGTCCTGGTCCCGACCTGCTTCGAGACGCGTTTTTAATTTCCCCCTTGAGACTCGACTCCTCTGAAAAGACTTTTAACCTCCTCCCTCCCCTCCAGGACAAAAGTGCATGTGCTTGAGAGCAATGAGACAGAAGTGCCCCCCAGGAAAACGTATCTAAATAAGAATCCAAACATCAGATTTCACAGAACAAAGTTCACTGCTGTATCCCCATCCCCCGTGGCAGTTTCCAGATAGTTTCAGCTGCTTTCTGATTTGTTTGATTGTCTCTGAGAGACCCAGAGGCTGAGGATGCTGCTGTTTTGGAGATACGGTTTGATCCAAACATGGACGCAGGGCAGGCCTGAGCACTGTTCAGAAACCGCTGCTGACGCATTCCCCTGCGAGTCCAAAAAAACTGCTCAGTACTGCTGAGAGTCATGACTTCTGTAGAAGGCTCCTATCACTGCCCCCTCTGTGCTCTGTTCCCACTGTGTGTTCTCCTCAGACACCACTTGTGTGTAGATTGTAACAGTGTTAGCTCATTATAACTGTTCCTGGAATCGACAAGATCCATTTCTATTAAAATCTTGTGGTTTGCAAAAAAAAAACTTAACACAGATCTTGTCCTATAAAACATTATTTACATTTTAAATTTAACTAGCAACTCGTGTGCGGTTGTAGCAGAGTTAGACAAATCAAAGGAAAATTCTTAGATTTTATTCTTGTTGGTATAAAACACAACATTTAATTGAGGCTTCATATTTGACAGTTTAACCATAAATGAAATAAGAAAATAAAGATAAATGCACATCTTTTTGACATTGTTAATTTCTGTGGAGTGGAAGTTTTCATGTCACCGTAGTGATTCGTCTGCGAAAAGGCTTGTATCGGCTGATTTATTGTAATCTTACCGTTCACATCCAGTTAACCTGCAAGTGAAGACAGATGTGGGAAATAGCTTCTGAAATGCTCTCAAGAGGAATTTGACCTTTAGATCCCTTGTGTGTCCATCAACTCGTTGCATATTTAATAGTGTTCAAACATCCTCTCTGTTTGATGTCCATTGCATGTTCCTGTTATTACAAGCGGATCATTTGACAGTGAATGTAAAACTGATGGCTGGTTTCCACTCTCACTTCGTCGTGTCTGCACCGTGGCGAGCGGGGCTACACTGTGCTGTTGGGCTTCGTTGCTTCGTTCCGGCTCATCTGACATTCATTAGCTCTAATTAGATTGTGTGCTCTGAAGGAATTCAGACTCATTGTGATTATTATTTGCAGGGGGACTGAAAAAATGATTATGATCCACATCTTATTCGTCCATCAAAAGCTTGTATTTTATTAAATTGGTATCGGCTCCTGCTTCCTGGCGAACACATCAGTTTTGTGGTGATTAGTGTAATTGCTGTTTTTTTTTCCTGGTATAATGATATTAATCTGAATTATTCTGAGCAAAGGCAGATCTCAATTGTCATTTTGTAATCTCTTCATTATTCATGCAGCTTTGCGCCTTGTTAGCTTTTTGTTTTTAATATTTCCCATCATATTTCCCTGACAATACGTTGTAGCTGCTGTATCTAGAACAGGGGTGTCCAAACTTTTTGTCCCGAGGGCTACATACAGACAAAATCCAAAGGACTGGGCCACTCACGCCGCCACGCCCCCTGCCCTGGAGCGGACTGTTGACAGGGTGGGGGGGGGGGCGTGGCAGCTAGGCGGCGTTCTGGGGGACGTGGCGGCGTTCTGGGGGACAGCTGGCAAGTCAGGGCTGAGAAGTGCAATACAGTGGGCCATAGTCCATTATATTTCATTTAGCTGACGCCTTTATCCAAAGCGACTTACAATAAAGGCCGGCACATGGTTCTGCAACTGCGCCTGCAACTTTTCACGCAGTTGTGTCGAAGGACTCGTTTTAATTTATGGTTCTCCAAGGGTTGCGTGTGTTGCAAAGCAATTCACCACCAGAACACTAGGTGGAGTAACTTTTTTGTGGAAGACGACCTTAGAGACGCCTTCTTTGTGTGTGGCAGTCGTCGTCGACTGTTTATTTGTTTATTACTTATACTGGAGGACAAATCTGTCCCCGATCTTTCTCCACAGCTTCGTACCTTCGTCGACCTGCAAACCGACGTTAGCCAAGATGTCCTACCAGGAATTGCAGGCCATCTGCGTGTCCTTGTATTCCGTCAATGACGGGTTATACAAGTGGTCATACTTTCAGACCTCTTCTGCCAAATGCTCTTCTAGTTGGTCCATATTCGTTCTTCTGAATCTTCCGTGGTTTCTGCCGGTATTATGAGGCATGAAACCGGAAATGTGACTCCGGAAAGGATGTAGTTAGCTGACCATCACAGCCTTGCGGGCTGCGTGAGGCTTGCGTAGCTGTGTCGTATAGTTAAAAAAATTGGGCAACGCACTCAAGCACGCAAGGGGCACGCAAGGGGCTCTTGAGCGTACCCCTTCTTGAATGTCTCTGAAAACCCTAACCCCGAGGGTACAAACGCAGACCAACAGGAATCAACAAAGTAAAAATGTCTTCAAAAATAGAGCAAAACAAAGTGCTATAAGTAAGTGCCATTTAAGTGCTACTAAATTGTTAGTTAAAAAAAAAAAGGAGTTTGGACACCCCTGATCTAGAAGCTGTGATAGCCTGGTTTTAAATGTATTGCATCTACTGAAGTAAGATAATGTGTAATTTTCTCTTCAGCCTGCACTTGGAGCAGCTCAGGCCATCAGAACTATCACCTATATACCATCGAAAGTGATGTTGGCTCTCAATGTTTTTTTTGCTTGTGTGCCATATGCAGGACATTGCATATTGTAGTGTACATAACCTTTCAGCACCTGACATGAAGTCCTGTTCCTGCTTGTTATTCAGTTGGGCGGGGTTGGAGAAGGTTGTTGACTCTACAGTTCAAGTCCTGTGAGAGATGACTATATGTTGCACAGCGAGGGCAATTAGCTTTTGTGTATTTTGTGTGAATAACATATTTGCTTTGTGCCGCATGAGGAGGGACTGTCTGAAATATATTTAAATAATAGATTATTAACTTGAAAACCAAATACATGTGATGGTCAGTTTCTGTTTGAAGAGCGTCACACACATACACACACACACACACTCAGCACGAGGTAGGGGGGAATCTCCTACTAGCTCTGCCTTAAACCTCATCTGTTCCAATGTGGCTGAAAGGCAGAGGAGCCGGTGTAATGACCCAGATTTTGATCACACTCCTTATCACACGTCTGAAGGCACAACCCTTCACTCAGCTCAGGGGTGAACATCGTGGTTTGACAGTGAGGATGGGCTGTGGCAGTAGTAGGAATATTACAGGAAAACTTTGTTTTTGTTCCATTTTGTAGGTGGTGGAAAAGTTAGAGAAACTGGGTTCTGCAGCGCTGTCTGAAATGAACCGGTTTGCCCCCTTAGTTTTGATTTGAAATGATACAGCCACATCATAAAGACATATCTAAGCTCATCAGTCTTTGATCTGTTCATCTCGTGCATCTTTGTCCAGAAACAGCATCTAGATCATTGTTTCTCACTGGGAAGCTCGGATGATATGAAAATCTCTTCCACTTAACTTCCCATTTCTCCCCTGGGTATTGTTTTGGTTTGCCGTCAGAAGTGGGAATGTTATTTTCATGTCTCAGCCTGGTTAACTCTGCGCCAATTTGGACGTTTAACATCTCTGCATGATGATAATGTCGCCCTGTGGTTAAACTACTCGATACAGAATTAGGCAGTAAACCGTTTACGCAGATGGTAAACAATTTACAATTAGTAACTTTTTTTAGAAAGAGAGCGAGCACTCTGAAACCAAAACATTAAATGGACGTAGAAATTCAAAGTTGTGTAAATAAACAATGAGTAAAGTATTTATGTGAGAACTGGAGCTCATGAAACATTGATGTTTTATTTAAATCCATAGATTTTACAGAGTAGTGTCCATAATTAACATATGAAAGTGACACATATGGCAACATGGACACTCCTCTTCATTTTTTAAGCCCTTTAATTGCTACACATTGGACCAGGCCTCTATCAATGGAGCATAGTTCTGAGTGAAACTGTTGTTCTCCACAATTTTAAATACATTGGCATGAAAACAAGTTTTTTCACTATTCAGACTGATGAATATTAAGAGCTGTTTTACATTAAAACAGGTGTTTCTCACATTATCGTGTTAAGCTGCTTTCAGACATTTTCCAGAAATTTTCTGGAAAAACTGGGTCGGGAACATTTTCCTGATGTCTCAAAACCTTAGAAATGCTACTATCTGACTCTCCCCTCTGCGCTCAGTGGGCGGTCGTTGTCTTCTTTGGATATATATGACATTTCCCACCCATTACCTTTGGGTGGGAAATGTCATATATATACAAAACATATACAAAACATCCAGGTCATGACATGAAATCAACAGTGGTAGGATGCCTACCCTTTCATTTTTGTTTGTTTTCTAAATCCCGCAACCTCTTCTGTACATTAAATGTCAGCAAACCTAATTTCTGGCCCTTCTCAAATTATTAGTTTTTCTCTACACATTCCTAACAGCCCCGGCAGGTTTGTTTTTCCACTCCGTAATGACTGAGGGCTCGAGCTCAAGGCAGAAGGCCTGTTTCTCATGTCCGCCAGTGCCCAGCTCAAGTATTTTTAAGTCTCAAGTGTTGTCTGCACGGTTGTGTGGTTCTGAGCTCTGTCGCTCCGCTGCTCATTTCTAGTTCCACGAGCCTCACGCATTCGCTGCCTTAAAATTAGCCTCTCTTATGTCTGGTCATGTGCGGCGGCCTTTTTAATTTCCCCTTCAGGATTCTCAACATGGGCTCGTTGACGCTGAAGCTGGTTCATTGTGCGAGGTTAACAAAGCTCCACCAGTTCTTTGATGTGCTCTGTCCTCTGCAGAGGAAACCCATTATCTTTTAAAGAGGTGTCAGGCTGGAGCATGATTCACTTCCAAAGAAAAATTATACTTATAAAAACACTTTTCTAGTTCTTATGAAATGTAGCTTTTCTGTTATGGGACTTAAAGATAACACACACCTCAGGAAATAAAGTGAATCTTTTCCAAAGAAACACATCCAAGCTGCTTTCAGACATTTATTAACTCTGGATATTCTCCTGATATTCTCCTGAAATGTGAATGTTGGATGCGAAAACAAATATCTCAGGATTAAATAAAGGTGTCACACGTGTAAAAGACGCTGACGAATACGCCATCTCGAGCAATGACATGAAAATAGGCAATCCAGCGGGGAATCACCTGCTGTTTTCACTTCTCCTGGAGTTCTACAGAGTTTATGCCAGAAGGCCAGGGGGATGAAGTCCCACTCGGACATTTGCGTTCACACATTCACCTCCTCTGGAGAAAATAAGGAGGAACTCCAGAGTTCAGTGTCTGAAAGCAGCTTTGGAAAGAAAACAAGAGTTTTGGGGATGAAGGGTGATGGTGGTGACGATTTGTTGTTGACCTCCGCAGCAGGTTTTATACCCTACATTCTTCCTCCTGCGTGCTTTGCCAGCGCTCCTCTGAACGCTCCGGAGGTCTGTGTTGTTGTGAACGTGTCTGACTGCAGAATCCCTTGCTGCGTTCTTTATATGTGAAAGACTAAATCTGGAGAATGTCCGGAACCCTCTGGTGTGGACATTTTCCGGTATTTACGTCTCAAAATCCTCACACCTCCATAGTGCTGTGGTGCCACTTTTCAAACGTGTCCGATCCTAAAGTCAGTGAGCTCTTTCATGTCCCGTCCTTCCTCCATGTTTCAATAAAATCGAAATCCTGCCATCAGCCAAATGGCAGTGAGCACAAAAAGTCATTGACGGAGACGTATTCACCTGGAAACACACCACGAGGACTGAGAGGAAAAATGCTTTTTTTGCATTTCGGTTGAAATAATCCAGTTTTGTCCTCGCTCAGCTGACTGTATCATGCAGTTCATCTGTAAGCATGAGGTTGACCTGGGGCTGCCTCACAAAGCAGAATAATGAGGTTATCCAACTTACACTGGGCTTAACTCTGGCTTTTTCCATGGAAACTAACACTGCACACCAAACCTTTTTTCTTTGGCAGAACCTCTCCATTAATCATCTGTCAATAAACAAAAAACACGATTCACATAAAAACGAAATCTCAATCCCGCTGCCTTAATAATGGTGTAAATGTACGATTGCATATTAATTATTAATAATATTGCTGTTGGTTCAGCGCAGCCTCTTGCACTTGTATTTCATCACTGCAGCCCTGTGGAATATTAGATAGCTTTGTTAATAATACAATCTATTTACAGACTGACTGATAAGACCATTGTTGATAAATGCACGATGCACTTAAATCTGACGTTGTGCCTATATCAGGACATCTTTATCTCTTTAACACGTGAACGAGAAGATGGTATTGATTTCTTTATGGCACCTTTTAAGCTGAGTGTATTGGCACAGTTTCGGTATTGACTCGGTATTGACTCTGTGTATTTGCTGTCGTGAGCGACTGTCAGGTAACTAATGGTCATTTCCCCGTGATCAGGGCTCTGCAGCCGCTGCCTTGCCCGCTGCTGACGCCTCCGAGTTAGATACGAGATAAACAAGCAGCCGATTTTTACTGATGTTTCTCTCATGATCCTTTTTTTATTTATTTCCTCATGAATGAGTCATTGATTGAAACCGAGAGCCGCGTCCTCCTGAATGTGCTGGAATCTGCGGCTCATGCATGATCTGCAGCACAGAAGCAGCGCGCGGATTATCTTCTCTGGATGATGATGATGATGATGATGCCCTTGGAAGTGCAGAGTGAAGGTGAATTTCACACAAATAAGAGTCTAGAATACAAAGAAGCAAACAGAATGATCAACTATGGATAGAGGTTGTTATCTATTTGTCTAATAGTAAAGCAATTGTAGTATTTGTTTGTAGTTCTGGAAAATGTACAGACCCTCACCACTGTATCTGTTGGTCATAGTTTCTCAGGTAGTTTGCTTCACAACGCACCGCGGTCACACCAACACATCCGCGAGCAAGAAGGTGAATAAAACATTTGCTTCCGGTGGAAAAGCCGATCCAGTTTGCGTGGCTCCGTGTGTGGAGTTCAACTTTAGTAAACATGACCCCGCGATATTTACTTTGCATTTGTGACCTCGGCCTACGAATCTTTTGCAGCCCTTTTTAAAATGATTGTCTCTCCCTTCTTATTCCATCTGTTCTATCTTTGGCAAGTGACACAATCTATGTATATTAAAACACACACGCACTGTGGTGCAGCTGCTTATTCTTCATATACATGGCCTGATGATGGTGTGTATGAGTTGTGAAGGGATCCCTGAATGTGGACTTGTACACATGTTAGATTCATGTGTTACTGTGCTTCCTCTGCAAGTGTATGCCTCCTAAATAATTGCATTTTGCATATTAATTGTGGCCTATGATATTACCTGTCGGGTTTACATATTTGTAATTTTGCTGCTTCAGCAATTTCTTCTAAACTGACTCTAATCTCTGTATCTGTCTTGAGATTGACTAGCGACCTGTTCAGGGATGGGATTGACTGTAGCCCCGCTGCAACCTCAAGAGATAAACTGTACAGAGGATGAACGGATGGTGATTTCTGAACATACGTCATTTATTCATTCTCTGTGGATTTTTTTCTTTATCCAAATCGAGGGTCTAAGTACAGAGGATGTATTCATCCATATAGATTTAATAGACCTTTGAGAGACCGTTAAGATCTATGATATTGTATAAATAGAATATTCTGTACTTGACTAAAACGGTATTTGTTATTCTGTTGCTTCACCTGAAAGCGTAGTTGCCCTGTTTATTACACGGCTCAGCAATGAAGCATTTTGTCATTCAACTTTTCATTTTACTGGCAGATTCTTAAGCTGTACAACGAAGCAACTCCTAAATGCAGAAACAGGAGGGCCAGGCCGGTCAAATATACGACTGGCGTTTCCTGTGCTTTTCATCCTACGACACATAAATGTCACATGAAGGCACCATGTTTAAAATTCCAATGTAATTCTGTGTGTGCAGCCAGATTACATTGTCCTGTATGATGATACAGCAACTCTGACAAGACAAATTCTTTTTCACAGTCGGTACAGAGAGAAAACATGAGAGGGTTTGTGTTGAATTCTCAGCCGTGGTTTGTGGCACATATGACTTAAATTGTTCTTTGGCTTTTATAATAGAAATGTCTCCCTGAAACGTTTGAATATATACTTTGTTACGTTTTACTAATTCTTCCTGTCGTGTGTTTTTGTCTTGCTGCTGTGCAACCGAATAGCTAAATATTTTTTAGCTTTAAGAAGAATCCTGCAGTGCAAGTGGGTACTGCTGTTTATATTTGTACATTGGGACAAATACTAAATGCACAAACTGGCCGGTCTTCAGGAAGTTCAGAGTGACCTCATAGAGCAAGAATCCAGTACAAAGTGAAAATGTTGACCTGTAAAATTTAGCACAGACAAAAAGCGCTGGTTGAAAATGGCAACAACTAAGTAATGGGTTTTAATGTAATCCAGCTTGAAAACGAGAACGTTATGTGTTGTTGTTTCAGCTCAATGTTGTGTTTTGTGATAAGTGGAGTTCATCTTTCCCTCGGCCGCACAGGGGATGCTTTCCTCTCCCGTCTCGCAGGCTCGTAATCAATGAATCAGACGCACTGGAAGATCTGAGTCAGCAGATCTGTGTGAGGGTCAGAGCTGAAACTGGAACAGGAATCAGATCCCAGACTCAACCTCATGAATACAACTCGTATTCCTGTCTGTCACTGTGTGTGTGTGTGTTTGTGTGTGTGTGTGTGTGTGTGTGTGGCCTCATGTGTACAAAACCATTGGAGTCCATGGTATCCAGGGAAACGGTCCCTGTTTCCTGGCTGGCTGTTCACCTTCCACCTGGCCATATGCTGCCCGCTATAACCAGAGCCTGTGATTTGCTGCAGCAGATCTCAGCCATCTCTACATCTTTATTGCTCCTGTTTTTGCTGATGGAGCGTCTCTTTGCAGAATGCCTGCATGGAGGGGAGTTCTTGGCCAAGACAGACATTTGTGGTTAGTTTGGTGTTTTATTATGGAATATAATGTCATAAAGAACCGTTGTAAATACCGTAAATAAAAGCCAGATGAATTCAAGTCCAATGTTCACGCATATGTTCATATTAACACACCTCAAAATGCATATCACATGACATGGGCATTCAGCGTACTGGGATAAACAGGAAGAGGATTTTCTATTCAATGAAAATGTGATGAAAAAGAAGCAACAACGGTGAAAAGTATTAAGACATTGTCTTTTCCTGGACTGACGATGAGGTGGAGGTGGAGCTATGAGTGAAAGTGACTGATGAGAACCAATCAGGAAGCAAAAGCAGACGACTGCGCCGTAGTTTCCAAACGTCTCCGTTTTTCTGCTCGTCCAGACCACAACGCTTCCCTGGAGTTTTCACACTGAAACCAGGCCAGCAGCTTCTCCACACTTTTGAGTTGCTTGAAAACTCCGGAGTTTGTGTGGACAGGCGGCGTAAAGGTAGCAACAGCAGTGTGTTTAAAACCGAATGCTCCAGACATGTCACATGTAAAAAATATTCACGAATTTATTGATCGTGATGAAAAAAATCAGGTGCATTTGGGGAACTAATATCTATGAGTGTGTGTAATTTGGTGCAGTTTGGTCACATTTAAAGGGACTGGTGGGCCTTGAACTCTATTTAGTGTCATTCTAATTCTTCATGCAGCACCATGACTGTGGTCCACTTGAATTCGTGTCACATGAAGTGGACGATGATGGTGGGAAAACGTTTGAAAATGTCCCTTTTAAGTTTTCGAGCCCGTCGATCCTCGTCTCTTCTGTCCATTAGTGTTTCTCCATTCTGTGTCCACCATGAAACGTCTTTTGAAAATGCAGTGTGTGTCTGTGGCTTCTCAACCTGAAGGACTCTTCTGCACAACCCTATAATTTTAAATATAGATTCACTGTATCTATAGAGATCTTTTAGCATTAAGACTCATTCACAAAGTACTGAAAGTATTCTAACACCTCCTCATTTCACAGATTGTAGGGATTGCTCGGTGTATCGGTGTAGAGCCTGGATCGGATTGTACCAGGTTTGCTGTGCACAAAGTGTGCTTGCCTGCACAGTTACATAGTGCGGCTCACAGGCTTCCTTTGTCAAGGTGGCACGAAGAGTCCATTGAGCCCATTATGTGCCATTATGCTAATTTGTGAAAGTAATTCCATTATCATCAGTAATGAATGAAAATCTTTTGTCCTGTCTTCAGGTCCTTGATGGATAGAGAGTGGAAAATGTGGTGTTTGTCTCTTACTCACACAAGAGATTCATATTGACAGATGACTCACAATGACATGATGGTGTGACAAATGGTCTCAAGTGCGTTGATAACAGAACTGATCATGCAGCCTATATTTACAGATCCGTACTGTACAATTTGATGTATACTGCGGTTTAGTTCCTCCACCGGTCTCACAGACAAACATCAACGTCACTTTCTTGCGTGTACAGAGCAAACCGATTTAGTCTACTTGGCATCGAACCTCACTCCATCTCCCACAGACCCCTTCATAGTTTTATAGAGGCGCCATTGTGAGCGAGACATAAAAGCAGCCAGCTCTGGACAGAGGGTGCATGACAGAGGCTAGATATGGGGCAGAATGCCCATCGCCAATTACCCCTCCTGCATGGGGAGCAGAACAATTATGGGGCACAAATGTCCCATATGAGAACAGGCAATTGTTTTCATGTGTATATGTGGGTTCGTGTGGTCTATAAACAGAAGTGATGCTGAAAATTGGCGATCGCAATATTTCAGAGCCAAAAAATACAAATTCAGTTAACTTCTTTCCTCCGAAACCTCAAAGGTGCTCAATTACCCTGAGAACGGTGGCAAATCCTCCTTTTGGAGAATCAGGAAATGTTCTGGAGAAATCGATGATCGAAAGTAGTGCTGCAATCTAAAAATAGATTTGTTTTTTAATTAGCCATCCATTTATGTATGCTGCATTCCCTCAAACATAAGTAGCATTCATATGCTAATGTATCTTCTGTAGTACACAGCGCTGACGATTGTGTCTCAAACCGTAGCGTCCCAATGTTTTACAAGGGAAACAAAATGTTGGAGTGTATTTGTTCCTAAGAGAGGGAAGTGTGTGTGTGTGTCTACATCTGTTTGTTCTTTTTATATTTAGAAACGTCTGGTTAGATTGTGCTAAAATTAACTCTGAAATTACAGATGGTCCAAATCGGGCGGTGAGGGCCGTCTCTCAGCTCTGAGGTTATCATTATTCTGTGGCTGGTTGTCAAGGAACAGCCTCGGTCCTCAGATCCTGCTCCAGTGATGCTTCCCACATGTGTTATGACTGTGAGGCGGAGCGGCGAAGTAACACAGGGTGTGATAAGGGCTCAGTCTCTCTCTATACCTGGCCTTATATGGATGGAGCTTGAACCTCGGCTGCTTTGTAAGCTGAGCTTAATGCAACGGCTCACTGCCGATTGTGGATTAGTTATAACTCTCATCCTCCTGCTTCCCTGGTGTGAAACTGTGTCATATTCTGTGAATTTTGGGATGAGAGGTATAAAGTGGATGTTTAATGTAAAGCTATGAGAGCTGAGTGATTGTAATGATATAGAGAGAAATTAAGAGTCAATCAACAGTGGTGTAATTGTTATATACACACAATTCTTATTAAACAAAACTTAATGTGGGTGTATATATATAATCAATCACACACACACACACACACACACACACACACACACACACACACACACAATTATCATTCCTAAGATATCGTTATCAAACCCCGATGACAAAGAAATGTAATTGAGGCTTGATATTTTAAAGTTTAACCATAAAATGTATTATAAATAACTTAAAATAATAAGAAAACACATTTACAACCAAATATTTAGAACTTTAATTTAGAAAATAAACATAATAAAATGTAAAGCCTAAATGTTCATATTTTCTGCATTGTAAACATTGTATCGATCACTGTAAAACTGCCAACTACACTGCTTTCACTTGAGTTGGGATATCCACACTGTGGTCTGAACTCTGAACAACTTCAGACTCCTCCAGAGGAGTTATAAGGAGATTTGACAGGATTTTATCCCCTCAACTCGCACACTCATGATTTAACGTGTGGAGTGTGGACCATCGCAAGCTAAACTCCCCATTGGGGCTTTATGGAGATGGTGTTGATATCCAAAAATGAATCGCTTTCACGCTGTCAAACTCCGGTCCTGGATCGACTTGTACGTATTTTTTCATTTTGGACGAATATTTGACCTGACAAAAAAGAAGCGAGGAAGGTTGTTTGAGATTTAATGTACAATTCAAGGTTTAATATCCAACAACTACATGAGCGGTATTCCAACGAGAAGTAGAGTTGCAGAGTTGGGTGATTCACTGTACTTTTACTGATGCATTAAGCATAATTTCCTGTGCCAAATTTCCACTCCTACACGACCAATCCCCGGCCTCTGAGGGCTTGTAAATATGTGCCGTGAAGTGTGATTTAAGATTTTGAAATTATGCTATGGAAAGTATTTAACATGGGAGCACAGTACAACAGATTCCAGACTTTAGGACATGAAGCTGTGAACAGATTTGCTCAGGCTCACTAATGAGAGCTTTTAACAATGAAGCATAATGTCCCTGCTCTCGTTTAAGCTGCGAGAGTAATCCACTCACCATCAAATATGAGTATTATGAGTAAAATGGGGGAAACCGTCGCTTCTGAATGTAACCAACACCTCCTCTTTTTCTGCGAACCATCATGTCGCCGTGTCCTCAGGACGCTGGCGAAGCCGTGAAAAAAGATTTCGCTCCCCTCCTCCTTGCCCTTGTGCTTTGCTTGTGGCGTTCTCAGCTTAACTTGTCAAAAATAACACGGCAGAACAATGGCTGCTGGCCGGGAGAGGACCTCTGACATTCCTGTTAAAACAGAAGCACCGTTGTTAGTTAGTTAGTCTTGTACGAAAGCCTGAATGGACCAGTATGCTCCTACCTTCATAGAGATACATCTGTAATGTGCAAACGTGCCCTCTGGGATGCATCGGGGGGGTGTATGATTGTGATGTTTATGAATGCCCAGCTGTACAGCGAAACAAACCAGTTTGAGTACATGAAAGCCTCTTGGGTTTAAAAGTCCTTGCGGAGCAGAAAGCTGCTGACCCGAAACAACGGCACATTTACATTCAGACTCAAAGATTGAGGCACACTGACTCAACTCTTTCTATCAGGAACATGATCCAGCTTTAGCTCACCAGGCAATGACTGTCCAGCTGCTCTCATGCAGACGGGCACTCAAGTCGGGACATTTAGGCGAAATTATCCAGCGGGGCCTGTTTGTGAAAACACAAATGTCCGAGTCTCGGACAATCTCGAATTTGTCCTGCATCCCCCTTGTAAAGTGTTAAAAAAATGTCCGAGTGACAATACAGCAGGCGTTGATGAGGTAAAACATTTCTCAGGATGAAAAGATGAATCCCACACATAGAAGATGTAAACTTTAGAAGAAAAGCTTTTGGTGTTTTTGGAACTGACACTGATGGCAATGTGATGGAATCAAAAACATGTGATTTCCAGCCAGACATTTTTCTTTTGACTTGACCGAGTCTGGGTGATTTCCACCTGACATTTTCCAACGTCCGAACATGTTTTCAAGTTTTTGTGAGTTCATTTCTGAAAATGGCTTGTGTGGCAATGTGAACAATAAATTGCGCATTAGGAAAAAGCTAATTGATAATTTTATAACTGCCTAATATGAAAAGAAATTAGCTACCTCGGTTCAGGATTTTTTTTCAATTTCTTTAACAGTACGCCAGAGAAGTACTTATTTATTTTTTTAGCTTTTAAGTTTTCGCCCATTTTCCCACAAAATAATTTGTGGATTTCAATGAAACAATCCGGGTCTATTTAAGGGACTGATATTAGTATGTGCAATCTGAGGAAGCTTGAATATATTTAAGAGAACTGTTTGGCCCCTGATTGGAGATTTGTGCCATTCTAGTTTCCTGAAGCAATTATTTCAAGTGACACAAGAAGATTGATTTATTTTTTTGGTGGAAAGCTTGAATAACCCGGGCAAGTATGCTAGAGATAGTCAGGTATGAATACATTATAGTTAAATAAAGTGTGGACTGTTATATAGGCAGCTGTGTGCAGGCAGCAATTCAGACATGGACACTTCAGGGCAAATCTTATACCCCAGAGGAGGATATTCTTGAAATAATTTATTTCTAACACAAGTATAAAATACAGCTACAGACCTGCAGTGCTGTACAACCTGAGTTATTATCAATAAAAAGTGATAGATGAAACTCCTCTTGAGCAGTAACTATACTGTAGCCACAGTTTTTTTTTATATCTGAAGAAGATCTGGAATTTCATATTGCATGGTTCATAAACAATAAAAGACAGAAAAGAGGAGTCGAACAGACTCACTCAGGAGCCACAGTTTAATATCAGCTTACAGCCCTCTGAGAAAAGCTTTATAGAAACCTGCTCAATGTTAAAGCTCCATTTTTGCAATTAATTCATTCTTTCTGAATTCATTAAATTGGCTCAAACTTTTTTTTTCTAACAAACCACTGGGCTGAAAGGATTGAAATCAAATCAATCACTGAAATCAAATGCACCCTGCTTCAAGCGTCTTTCAAATGATGTATTATTTCTGAGCTTAACCAATACACAAACGATGTAAAAAAAAAAAGGTAAAAGAGTTCAAGTCGATTTCAAGGTCAAATTTAATCAAATATTACTTTTAACACTCTGCTGTTGAATTGAGTTAGTTAGTAAATAACTTTGAACAACTATGTCCCTCAGTAGAGCACACACCCCAACAGTCCCCTAAACATGGTCGATTTTTTTCATTGAGATCCTTCATTGAGATTTTGAGTAAAAAATGCCCTACAGCTCAATGTTAAAGAAAGTTACAAATAATTTGGATCTGCCTATTGATTATATCAAAAGATATTTGGAGTGGACAATAAACTATCTAGTTGATCTAAATAAAACTAAAATTAACTTTGATTCATTCAGCCTGAGGTGTTGGAACGATCAGAGTTGATTAGACTGTTGTGGTTTCTGTATCTGTGATTACGACAATGACATAAGGAAATAAACGATGTCCCATTAGCACGGAGACGGTGCGGTGTTGTAAACATGCAGAGATGTGTTGCTGGGGAATGTTGACACTACTAAACGCTCTGAAGGGCTTTGGCAGCCTCAGCCGTGCACTTGGCATATTTTGAAAGGTGTTATAGTGTAAACTGTCACTGAACAGGCCAGTTGTAACTGAGACTCAGTCCAACTGCCTCCGAGGGCCTCCAGTCTGTTTTGGCTCAGCGCTGTGGAAATCACAGTGTGGGCGTGTTTGATCACTCACACAGAACTGTCATGGCCGCTGGCCGCCAGGACAGCTCCCAGACACCCAAACACAACAGGCGCTCAGACACAGAGCATCGCCACCGCCAAACTGTGGAGTGAACAAAGATAAGCGCTGAGGAACTTGGGATGTCGGAGTTCGAGCCCCGGCCTGAACAGTCTCCGCCTGCTCCTTCTTCCTCGCTCAAATTGTCTTGGATCCCTGAAGCCGCTCGCTCCTGCACATCTTTCATATTGTTGATGGGTTCCTTTGCTCTCTGGCTGCTTGGAAATGGCCAAAACAACACAACTTTACTGATTTCCAAAGTTTCCTCTGTTACATCCAAAAATTGCATCGCCACCGTCTCTTGACTTGTGAATTGTTCTCATTTTTATCAGATAAAAACTGGTAAAGGTAACAATTTGGAAATGATTGGATTTTCATCAAGATCATGAACTTCCCAATTCTATTCATGTATGGTACGTCAAGTTTCTGTTGAGCAAATTTATTGTTTTTCCAAACTGTGATATTGACATTTGTGTTATCAGGGCCAGGCTTTTAGCATAATTCAATTACATTTTAATTTAACATTTTAAAGGAATGAGTCCATGCATCAAGAAAAAAGTTGAAATGCTAAGATTAAAGTCAAACTAAATCATAAATTCAACATCACGGATAGGTTAAAAAATAATAGGAGACAAACTTTCAAGATTCAATTCAAACTTTTACAAATATATAATCTAATATTAATGCACATCTCTGCCTCTATAGAATGTCTTTTGCAGATTGAATGGTGAAATTGTTCTTCACAATCGGTTTCAGTAATAAGGGACTTTTTTAATCTTTTAGCTCATAAACAGTGTGGTGATCAGAATTAGGAATTTGAAGAATTTGTGCCCTGTTTATTTATAAAGAGAAACCAGGAATTGAAAGAAGTGGCTGCATTCTTAAAAAATGAAATAACTGATAATGGACATTGGACACATACAAGGATATCGATGGTTCTACCAAACATTAAAAGGGTAAATCAGTGACTCCTCCAACTGGAATGATGCACCAGAGGAGTTCCCTTCAACTTCGACTTTATTTATCAACTTTATTCTTGACTTTTGGACTTAAATGCAAAATTAACAAAATGTAATCCTCCCTTTTATTTATTATGTATAAATCTAAATCTTAAAGCCTCGTGGTTGTGTTAACGGTTCTTTAAAGGCTTTAGCAGTGGACTAGTGACAGGAATCTGTTTATAATGGCCTCCCTGTGCTGTTCCATAAACACAATTGATAGTTTGTAGTCAGCTGACGGCCGCACAGCTGTGAATAAGCTTGGGATTGTGAAGCATGAATGAAACAGCTGAACTCGGTCAGCCACCGTCGGCCTCTAACCGACGCCACACTCTGTTAAAGGAGGCCTCGTTCCAGCAGTTATTGCAATGCTGCAGTTCATGATCAATATTGGTTTGATTAGATTCATGTTAGTGCAGGTTTTAGTTTCACCTGTGTTTGACAAACTCTTTTCAACTCTCCCTTTTTTATAACAATTATGATATTGTATTGGTTTAATAGGAAGTAAAGGAGGAAGTATCAGAGCCTGACAAATGTATTGGTTGGCCAATAAAGATCAGCCAGTAGGAACCTTTTAAAGGCATCAATCAATATCAGCATCTTATTTTACAGAGTAAACGATGAACAAAAGATGTGAATGTTTGGTCACGTTAAAATGTTCTTACTTTTTTAAGTACTTGTTATTGCCTTTTCTATTTATTTGATATTTAACTGTAAAATATCAAACTCTATCACATTTCTTTGTCGTAAGAGTTTGATAACAGCGTCTTTGGAATCAGAATATAGAAATACCTCTAATATTGACACCAGGCGTAAAATAGTGATCATAATGGTCTAACAGGTATCCTCTTTTAGTGTTGTCCATACAGGTAATGATGTCAAATACAAAATATGTTTTTGAAATTAAAACTTAAAAAAGTAAAGCAAGTGCTGAGCTGAGATTTGACAGGAATCAATGAAAACTGCTTAAAAGTGGTTGTTAATATTATTAAAGAGATCCACTTGATTCTCTGGAGGTGGATCAGTAACAGAGTATTTGTGTGTTTTATTTATGTTTTCAAACTTAATACACTGATATAGATTTGTTCAATTGCTTAACACATACGTCCTTTCAATAAGAATGAACGTTTTGTTTCAGCTTATGTAATGTAGTAACCTTCTGTGCTTTAGTAGTCTCAGTATGAGCTGTTTTTACTTTATAATACACTGATGCCATATAATCCACTTTGAATGCATATTTGAATACCAAGTGTTCAAAATGATCTTAATTCACGTCCACAAGTATCCGAGCTGTATTTGTCTTACTGTTCTTCACGTTTGTCCCCAAAGGTAATCGTTAGTCATTCATGGCATATTGTTGTTGGAGCGTTGGCTATATTTGGCTTTGCCTCTCAAAATGGTGTCAAGTATATATACAGAACAGGGCAGAGTTGCACATAAACTAAGACTGAGCATTAATATTTATCCCCTGCTGGGCCAGAGCTCGGTACTTTCTCCCACTGAGCTTTCGCTCTCTCTTAAACACATACACACACACACACACATACACACACAAACACACACACACACACACACACACACACACACACACACACACACACACACACGTTCTGTCTGTGGCTCACACACATATTCAGCTATTACTTCTTCTGAGATGTACAGGTTGTGATAGAACAGGATTTAAACTCTTAAAGCTAAGCACTCCTGTTGTCGGGTGATCTTTCCGTCTTTCTCCATTTCCTGCTAATAAAAAGCCGGGGTCGTGTTCTGCTGATCCTCTTAAAGCTGTGTGATTTGTTTTGTCTCGTTTGTTTCATTTTACGAAAGTCTTTCTTGTGCCCAGGTAAATTACAGACTTAAGCTTCTGCTTGTTTTCTACTTATTCAGTTGCATTTAGGAATTTGTAGTTGGCTATCATTTTGGAGGACGTAACGGGCTGAGAAAATAAGATCACAGTGACACAAATAATGCTTACTGCTCAAAGTATAGGCCTCCAAACGATATGTGAAACAGCATTTCTCAGTGTGCAGCCAGGACGTTTGCCTGATTCTAAAGTCCCCACAATCATATTCAGAATTTATTTTGCGATTACACGTTGCAATCAAGAATTCTCTGCACTTGAAAATGGGGAAAGTTTGTATTTTAAGTTTTCACAGAATAACTGAGACTGTGGAATTAGTAAAACCTTTTTACGCTTTAAATACATCTAATTATCATCATTGATTAATTTGCTGAGGTGAAACAAATGGATGAATTAAAATGTCGATAGAAACTTCTCAAGCCTCTTCTGCAGCATAATCCATTTTTCCTCTGTCCTCTAATGATGGTTAGATTCATCAGTTCACATCGTGGCACCTGCCTCAAAGTTTAGCATCAACAAACATTGGTAACATGGACTGTAGATAAAGATGAACGACGCGTCTCCAATTCCTCTTCGGGCAATTCTCTTACGAGATGCATGTAGTTTGTAAAAAGGGCCTAAAGCTATAAAGTATGAAAAAGAGCATCGCAAGCACATCTGTCTGCAGGCAGTGGTTATGGCATATTGACCGACCTTATATATATGTTTATATAAGATCATGTCGTTGTCCATAAGGAATATTATATCACACGCATAACAAACTCAAAACGGTCCCTTTAAAACTGAAATAACTATTATCAGAATTAAGTTTATTGGCCAATGTGAACACATGCAATGAATTCGACCTGGGTTTTACATTGCTCACAGTGAACTTTTACCGCTAGAGACGAGGATCACACCAACAAAAATAAATAAATAAATGTTCTTGCATTGTAGTGATGGATGGTCCAGACAATAGTGTGAAAAGAGAAAAGGATCCTTAATTAGTCCCCCCACGAGGAAACTAGGAGAACATGGAGTATGTTGTTGCTTTTCGTCGGGGTGTCAGCAGGATTACGCAAAAACTATCAAACTGATATCCGGGAATGAGCGGATTCTGCAAATCCTTGTTCCTTCTGCAAATCCTTTGTTTTTCTCTTTCTTTAACAAGGCCAAATAGGTTGTGGGGCTTGGCGGAGGTTTGCCCTCCTCCCGCTCTCCTGCAGTTACTATAATGAACATGTTAATAATGTCAAGCTTGTGTTTTTCTGCTTGTTGAGCTGTTAGAATGATGCCACTGGAGGTGACCTGGTGGCCCAACGTTTAAAGTGTGTAAAACTCCACTGTTACTATCAATCAAGGCTTGAAAAGGGCCCAAAAGGAGGCCAGGAAAAGCTTGAATGCACGTCAGGTGGCACCAGTCGGGGGGGGGGCGAGCATGAGGAGTATTAGGAGACGAGTTGTCCCAGGAGACCCATTGTTTCTCCTAGCGTTTCATCATTGGGGCAGACTAGGGGACGCCTTCTCAGTCCACGTCTTTTCTCTCTGTGATCTCCGGGCTTCTCCAGTGACACACCGAGTGGGTTACAGGATATTTGTAGCATTGTTGTTTTTTTTTTGGACCATTTCATAAGGCCGTGTTTGTTCTGAGGCTCTACAGGTAATATGGAGACTGAGTCCTTTCACCTCCTGGCTTTTGAATGAATCCGTGCATGCGGCGAAGAATTCCTCCGAGTTGTCATCTCTGCCTTTCGTCAAGGTGGATCGCAGTGCACCGGCTGCAGAGACCTGCTGTACCTGGCTATAACAATATATTTATTTCCTGTCAAAGCATTAGAGGAAACTGGATGTGAGTGCAAAGTGTTGACATCAAAGTGCCACACAGCCGTGTCTCCAGTGTGTCCGGAGCTGAAACGCAGCATCTATATTTGGAGGAATCTGCAATCCGTCAGTGTCCCCTCTCTGTCTCTTCCCCTTTGAAGCACGGGATGAAAAATTAAACGCGCCTTTTCTTCTGTTTGTCCGTGGGCTTGTCTTTCTTCTTCAAAGCCGTGACTCACCGAATGACCTTTGAGCTCCCAGGAGTTCAGTGTCTCCTGTGGGGCAGTAGGAAATGCTTGAAAGCGTTCGGTGTCCCAGTAGTGAAGCAGGACTCCCAGAAATGATCCCAGTCAAAGGCAATTGAGTTATGTCACATTCAGGAAGCAGACCGGCAGTTAGCGTGCCGCATCCGACCCGTATCCAGCCCCCGCTCGAGAGGATGGCCATGAAGGAGAATCAGCTGACATCGGCCTGCTACATTCATCTCAGCAGCATCATGTGTGACACTGCGACAGGAAGCTGGAGGACAGAGGTCATGCACAGGCTGGTTTAGGGCACAGGGCTTTTTCACTGAAGACATTCGGACATGTAACAGTATAAGCACAGGTTTAACTAATGAAATTCAATATGGGAACCCCTGACCTTAGGAATCATTGACGTCTTTTTTTAAATATATATCTGCTCTTTATTGGAAATGTATTACTCCCTAATATAGGTTTCAGAATCAGTGCAAAAAAATCTCTAATGTACACATTTATACCAGTAGAAACAATGCAGCATAATCAATGACAAAAACAACTGCTCTCTGTATATATTCATATTTATAAATAATGTAAGCACCATACAGCAGACTACACACGCTTATTTTCTAATTAGATTAGTTTAATGTGATGCACAGAAGATACAGAGTCTGATAACAGCAGTGATATGACTGTCACATACAAAACATAATGTCTAACATACACAAACTGGCAACAGAACCTGGGTTTAGTTCATTCACCTCAGTCCTCAGGTTTGTGGCTGGTGACAAAGGCTTTAATGTAGCAGCTGACTGCTTTCAAGGTAAAATCCAGCAACAAACAAGTGCAAGCTCTCACGTGAAAGACTCTCGCTCTGTTGTACATTGCCCTGCAGACTGAGGCTGGCAGTGGGCTGCTCGCAGTAATCAGCATGCAGCACATGACCTGCATTTATCTTTAAAGCACACAATGTGTCTCAGTGTGCTAACGAAGGGGGTGTACACATATAATCAATTTAATAAGCTAATCAAAAGTAAAAGTAAAAATCAGACTGACACAGTGTTGCAGGGATTACCAAGGGGCAAAACAGAGCTAACAGAGGCCTGTTTATTTCTTCCTCTGACTAATGGTCCAAATAGAGTTGATGGTTTGCCTCAGCCAGTTCCTCCTGGAATTTGTGATCTTGTGATTGCAAAAATTTTCAATTTAGAAAGTTCTGATGTTGGAAGGAAAAAATAGAAGTTGCATTTTGCTCTCATTTCTTTCATATTTAGAACACATTGTAGGTTTCCTGCATTGATTAAGTATACAGTGCGTTGCTTTTTTATAACCTGCACCAGTCCAGGAGTCAATGATATCTATTCTCAGTGTAAAACTTAGTGGTTGTCCTCCTCTTACTAGAGAAACTTAATATGAGCACTTCTCTTCTTTGCCCTAAACATTTTGTGATAAATTTGTTTAAGGGTAAAACGCCATATCTAGTGCATCACACTTCCTGTTTACTGACAATCACAGGAATGTTCACCAATGTTTCTGTAGCTGTAGTTTCTTGTTTCACGATTTTTAAATCCTTTTATACCCATATTTATGTAGTTTTCATCTTATTTCACTGTGTTTTCTAAACCTTACTGTTAATTCCACATATTTTTCTTACTATATAATCCTAATTTTATCTACAGAAGTAGATATGTATGTAGATGTATCGCTTGAATCTCTAGAACCTTGAATTTTATAGTGCAAAATATCAGAACGAATAAATCAAATTCATTTGTCTTTTGCTCTTAAAAGCTTTTGCGAAGACTTCTGTGAATGTTTTTAAACGGGAAATGAAAATTGAATTTGCATGCCTGCATTGTGCAGGCTACAGAAATGTGTCCTGCTTCACAACTCGTACTCGTATCATATATATAGCCATATATATAATACATTTTAATAATAATACATTTTATTTATATACATAGGTAGTAAAAGTACCGTTCCTATAAAAAAAACAAGGTCTGAACCATTTTGCTCTAGTTTTCGATTGTTGGCCATTAGTCCTACACAGACTTGATGAAAAAGATGCAGCATGAATAAAAGGTGTGTTGGTAACATGTTGAGAGGCCAGGATTAGGAGTTTTTTGTGTGTGTGTGTGTGTGGGGGGGGGTTACAACCAGAAAAATCAAGGTGTGGGAGGGACGTAGGAGTTTAAAATCAGACTGCTTGGTAAATATTGCCACCTTGGATGTTTCGCTCTGTTGTTTTTTTCGTGCCATCTGCTGGTAATTATTAATCACGTACTAAAATAATGTACACAATCACACACACCTCCTCCTCGGTGGAGGGATTCAGCCTTCTGTTATCCCCTAACCCTAAATCAAGACCACAGGACTAAATATCACTGCATGTTCCTAAAATACTTGTTATAGATAAAGCTGAGGGTCACTCACTGCTGGACAAACTGATGTCTGATAATTAAAATGGAGGCGACCAGAAAATCCATGTGTGGTCTGACATACTCTAAGTCTATACATTGGATACATAGGGTAACTGGTACATAGGGCACATAACTGATGTGTTCTACTTCAAGGCCACTTTATTAGATTTTAAATTTTTACATATCATTTGCATAAATATGGCTTAATGCTTATTCTTGCACTACTCACTTTTCTGACTGCTGACAATGGAAAGCCCACCCCTCCCCCGCTTGGTGGTTAGTTATGGTCACAGGGGAGCTCCCGCTGTGACTGATATGTGCTGTTTGAAAACTTTCATTTACAGAGTAAACAATGAAGAAAATATGTCCATCATTATCTATGACCATTCATAATTTATACATCTTATCAATAGATTATAGATCGCTTGGAACCAAGATGTGCATTTATGTTTACATTTTTATGGAGCAAAAGTGTAATGAAGTTATATATATTTTTGATTGGCTTGGGGAACATGTGACGTCACCATGTTTAAAGTTGAATGAGCAGCGTTGTCGTTGATTCCAGTTTAGTAACTACATCTCAGGAATTGTTGGCAATTTCTTAAAATATATTGATTTGAAATGTTTCTCCCTATATGGTTATGGGTATCAGCCTCCCAAAATGTTTATTTATGCCTATACGCAGAATAATAAACAGTAAAATACCTGTGGGAGCACCTGTAGACAAACACATTTTAGTGCCTGGAGTGTTCCCATCACGTGTTCTCCGCTCAGTGGGGATTCAGCTCTTTGGGTATAATAATCTCACCTGCGACAGCTTACTTGAGGCATCATTGCTGTCGCAGGTACTCGGCCACTCGGGGAATTTAAATTGTGTTTGCTTTAACCAGTTCCTGTGAAACGACTCTCCCAAGTGCTCTCGATTCAGCACCTTTTGAGTAGTATGAAAATGAGTCAGCGTGCGTGAGGTAAGCAGAACAATAGGCGTGAGTCACCTGGGGAAATTACTGAGAAGGTTCTTCCCTGATTTACGTATGTCAATTTTGAGACGACACCGATTTGTTCACATGTATTAATCGTGACAACCAGCAGTCTTTCTCCACACTTATTCAATAATAGAGTATCACGTCCTTCCCCTGCGGAGGATCTCTGCATCTTTCTGTCTGTCGTGTCTCTCCGCGTCTCACTCTCTCTCCATGTTGAGGAAAAGCCCGTAGCTTTTCCAAGTCCTCAGTGAGCACGCAGTGGCAGTATTAATAGAAAGAGGCTGCTGCTGGGGAATATTTGTATTGACCTGTTGAAAGACTTTTCTCTGATGCGTGCTGTTTCTATGGCAGTGCGGGGGCGGGATGCTACGAGCGCTTGGTGGAGCTCCGTGTGCAGCTGCATCCTGGCTCGCTCCACTGCAGGGAGCAGCATCCACAGCAGGAGACTGCGTTGTCCAGGACCACTTTTAACATTTGTACGCTTGTGCAGTTCTGCACTTCAGCATTCCCTCCAGGGCACTAACTTCAAGTGTTTATAGCACAAAAAATCGTTTGTGCATTAATGTAACATTTTTAATAGATAGAATTACAAATAAGATTCTGTACATAAATACCACTGACAAATCTACCTAACGAGACGCTAATTATGTTTCCAGATGAGGCTACACAGCAAACGGCAAAGAATCATTCTGATCCATTCCATGTGACTAATGCCAACATTGGCAGGAACAGTGGCTAACAGATTAAGATGAGATAAGAGGAAGAAATATCAAAGAATGACCTTTTTTAAAATTCACATTGTTCTCTGTCTCACAGCTTGTTTCTTAACTTTTCCTGGTCGTGTCTCACTTCCAGTCTTTCTCCAGATGCTCCTCCCTCTGTGTGCGCTTGATTTTCACACCGAGAGCGGCTGAGGGGGTTTGGACTTCATGTGTTCTTTCGGTTTGTGCCGGCAACACAGTAGTGATGGTGTGAATGTGAAAAGGAGCCGCCTCATACCGGCTGCCTTCTGTCGTTCAGACCTGGTGTTTTGTATTTGAAAGGTGGAAACTCAAAGGTAGTGATTTGGTGCAAATTTAGAACTCAAATTGTCGTGAGGAAAACGCATGATAGTGAGCAGCAACACTAGGTTTCCCACAGACCCTCTCTTCTACAAGCTGCTGCTTAGTGTAGGTTTGGATAGTAGGTTTACATCTTCTGCAGTAACTCTGGACATGCAGCACGTCAGTGATCACATTTCCCCTCCATCCCAGAACATCTTTTTAAAACATGGATCCTTTTTTCTTCATAGAGAGACTGTAGTGACAACACAGTCATATGTTTAAAAGTGGAAGCTTTAGATGGATTTCTGTTTATTAGATAGAATATTTTCAATCAGAAAATCCATTCCACGTGTAATAATGTTTCCTGTTGCCAGGAGAAATATAACAAAGGAAGTCAGATTCATCTAATCGCCTAAAAATAAAAAACAGGTTTCTTCTATACATGATATTTAAGAAATCAGGTTACTGCATAAAACCTTAAGGTAAAGTTGTTACTTAAGTACATGTAAATGCAGCTCATCAGTAAAGCCCATGGTTACAGGATGAAATGTCAAAATGTTCTGTGGGTTCCTCAATGATCAATGTTTGAACCCTTTTTATTACTAATGATATATAGATGTATTGTTTGTGTCCAGGCTTAATAAGTTGAACCCTGCAACACATATGAACAGACTCGATATTTTGTTTTTAAGGCAACAATATTGAAAACTTAATGTGAGATGAAGGTATTTTACTGTAACTGATAAAGCATAAATTGCAGGGGTTCAAAAGTAATTGGACACTGGGCTATTAATTGTTTCTTGTCCCTCATCCCTCCCCATCTGTCAAACATCTGGAGTGGTTCTGTTATGGCTCAGACACGTGTGGCTGCCAACTGAACTGGCACCGGGACGAATGCAGAGGTTTACAGGAGACTAGCTTCAGTGGAATGCATCAAAATTCATTGGACGGCATTTCTCTCCTAAACGAGCGTAAACATATTCGGCTAAAGTAAGATCATTCTCCTGATTACTATTTAATTGAGCATGCATTCCGCTTGCAGAGAACCAGGGGCTCTATTTTAAGTGTTCAAGTGCAACGATCAGTAAGGAGCAGCAGGTCAGCGGCATACAGACTGTGTGGGCGTCTCCAAGCACACCAGCTATTTTGGTTCGTGTAGGAGCAGCAGCGCAACGTGCACGAGGGCCGGCTGAGGTGGAATATGGATCTGAAGGTGTGGTGATAATAAATCCTCTCTGAGCGTCTCACATCACGGGTCTGATTGCTCCAAAACAAACACCTCCTCACCTTCTACAGGCCAACATTAGATCCAAGTAAAGTTAACTTTGGCCTCTTTAATAAACACCCCTTTGTGTTGTATTAATACTCATATTGTACAACTATGAAGTTCAGGAATAAGGTTTCCTATGTGGCAGAGGCTGCCTACAGCTTCATAAACCGACAACCAGCTCTGCTGCTGATTGAGTCTCCTTTGGCTGAGCCTGTAACTTGTCACACTTTATCGGTTGTTATTATGTCAGAGACATCCCAGATCTCAGATAAGTCCAAATACTGCAGCCGACGCTTTGTCAGTTTGCTCTGCATCAAAGCAGTTTCACTGATAACAACGCACGCACGCACACACACACACAGATTCCTGTCAGAGGTAAATGTTTTGAACATGTTCCCTATGGTTTGCAATTTATTCTCCTAAGGCTTTACAGAGATATCAGGATATAGTTTAGCGCCTCAACTGACAATTCAATTTCTCAATTAATCATTCCAGTCTTTTTTCTATAAAATAAACTTTGTACTAATTACAGAAATCTCTGTGTGAAGCATATCTCAAGAACTGATCACCTTACCGACTTCACGACTAGCATGGTTAATGTTGACGACCCAGGACGTAGCCAGTGCTCTGTGGCAGCGGCTGGGACTTCGTCGATCACAGCCACGCCTTCACGATAAAGCATCCCCTTATTCCAAACAGAAATGACTTTAAACCATATTTCACATTCTTGATGATCGGCTATAGAATTAATCAACTCTTTGTCTCAGTTCTAATTTACAGTACTTTTGTCAAAGTGAATTTACTATGATTAAATGTAATTGCTTGCTATTACTGGTCTTTATTTGAAGGGGCCATTATAACGATTATGCGGCTATAATGGCATCACTCACTTGCCCATGTCTAAAATACCTTCTCGGAGACGTCTTCATGCTCTTTTGTTTCAGCGTCACAGTTTCCAGAGATCATTGGGAAACCTCTTCATATTCTATTGTGAAGTTTCAGTAAACAGTTTGAGGTTGTGCAGGTAGCACTTTGTCTTTGTTCTCCGGTCTCTCGGAACAAACTGCTGTTGCTGTTGAAATGTGAAATGCCAAACCTGTGAAGCGCAGGTGTAGATTCCGAATTAAATCTGTGTTCACGCTCGTGCGCCAGATTCCTGTACACCTGCCTGCTCTGTGTAAGAAACCCCAGTCATCAGTTTGTTAGAAGTAGTGCACCTGTTTGGAGAAGAACTCATTATTCATAATGTATTTTAATGCGAAGCAGTCGGAATTTTGTGTTTTGCAGTAGGTTTGCCGTAAAAAAACACGTCAGCAGACATATTTATCTTCATATAAAGCATGGTGGATGTGGCAGTATGAGGATTTTTGTATTTGTGCTAGAGGCAAATTAATGCCGGCTGGCACGTTGGTGCAGTGTGTGCTGTCGCCTCACAGCAAGAAAAGTTTTTAGTTTGAATCCTGGTTCGGACAAGGTCTTTCTGTGTGGAGTTTGCATGTTCTCCACATGTCTGCGTGGGTTTTCTCCAGTACTTGGGCTCCTCCTCCCCGAATCGAAGATCCTAGATAATGGATGGAAAGAAAAACATGCAGCCACCTTGTGATGCTTCCTTCCATCTTGCCTCTGTCACGGTTCTGTATCATGTAGCTCATTTAGAGAGAGTAAGTCTCTGTTTCAAAAGAGGAACGGTCATTCATATTTATGCGTCATATCCGGCTCCAGATGTTAAGAGCTGTAAATGTTGAGGGTTGGATGAATTGGGTAGACTCCCCAAAGAAAAGCCCAATGAGCATTTCTTCATTTAACTGTATTTTTATAAAGAAGGATGTGAATGATTCAGACAGCAGCAGTATGGAGCCCTCACTGACTGATTAACAGGGATTGACTGGCTATGGTCAGTTCACTGTTAGTGGAGAGCGAAAGGAATGAGAGCGGGAGAGAAATGACGTGGCAAATGTGCCCGGCAGTATTTAAAGGGAGAATTTTACATTGCTAAGACCTTTGACCTCACACTGATGCCCCACTTTCTCTTTCTCGCCCTCTTCCTCACAGATAGTGTCCAATGTGCTAATCTTCTCCTGCACCAACATCGTGGGGGTGTGCACACATTACCCCGCAGAGGGCTCCCAGAGGCAGGCCTTCCAGGAGACCAGGGAATGCATCCAAGCTCGCCTTCACTCCCAGAGGGAAAACCAGCAGCAGGTGAGAGAGCTCAGATGTATGGCGACAGATGGAGATGTGAGAGCAGAGGGACCAGAAAGGTGTTGGAGGTTTTCCTATCTCGCCCGTTTGCAGCAGAGGAATCCACCAGGTTGTTAAAATCCTCCTTTGATAAATATGATTTTGGTCTTAATCCCAAACTGGACCTACCTGATCATTTGCTGCTGACCACTTCAGTTTCCAGTATTCTCCTCTGATCACCGGTGGTTGTTGTGGTGAATTTATTCCCGCATGTTGGTCCCTCTGCCTCCCCTCAGACCAGCACAGCCTCCACCTTTTAATTCACTTATACTCGTCCGCTGAACTTATTCCCCCCCCCACGCTTTTCCTGCAGGAGCGTCTCCTGCTCTCAGTGCTTCCCCGCCACGTTGCCATGGAGATGAAAGCCGACATAAACGCCAAGCAGGAGGACATGATGTTTCACAAGATCTACATCCAGAAGCACGACAACGTCAGGTAACTGGGGGGGGCCTGGACGAGGCAGATTGAAGCTGCTATAAATAAACCCTTTTCTTATCATGTCCACACTCCACGAATCATTCAGGGTTGCGTGTTGCCTCTTAAAAACACATCACACCCACACACATCAGGATACGCTGCATGTTTTTCTCATGAATTACAGTCAATACTCAGAGTAAAGATGATTGTGAAATTACATTTTTATTTAAACGTTGCTAGCTGCATTCAGCAAGTTTTGAGAGAAGAGAAGTTTGACCTTACTAAGAAGCATTACAGTTTCTTGTACCATGTAGTGCTGGTATATCATGTGTTATCTGTAATAATGAGAGTGAGAGTGGATTTCACAGACGATCAAAATAATGTTATTTCTAAATCACGTCTCCCCTGTTGAATTTAAGCCAAGTGGAAATCTTGGTGCTACAGAACAGTAAAATAAACCAGGGTTTAATCCAGGTTAATCCTGAATGGTTCAGACCACCCACAGGCGGAGGAGGAGGGAGAAGTGAGCTGTTGCTATGACAACTAGCTGCATGTTGTTTTTTTTCAAGTGTCTCCACATACAGTATCATTAACCGTAATAGCATTTGTAATGTAATGAAAAAAAAAACGTTTTGGGCCTGGGGTTTACGTCAAACCTCTGCATATGACACGAGTACTGTGTTTTCATAAACTTTCATGGAATAAAAAAGTAACGGAGCATTTACCGATTTCAGATATCCACCTGCTGCTTAAAGAATTCACACAAAAATAAATGGGACATTTTTCCAATGGTCTGCAGACATCTTAACGTTAGCACACCTGGAACCTTGAGTAGACAGGTTCAGGTCCTGACAGTATTTCACATGATGGTTTGGAGCCGGACTGATGCTGATATCGGGTAGAAAATAAATCTGGGACTGATATTTCCATAAAAGGCTCATGTTGTCCGATTTTTTTCTTTTTCGTTCCACCAATAAATCAGCCTGGCTCTAGTTTGCAATGGCAAATGGCCAATATGTCCTAAAGCAGAGGGGTTTACTAAAATCTATTGTTTTGGGTTTGTTGTATTTCCTTCATATCTACTCTTTTATCAGACGTCTCCAACTTTTCTTCCCCATATTAAGCTCAACTGTGAGTGTCCCTGTACTCACACAACGTTTTTTCATACTTTCAGAAAACTGTCACATTCATAGTCTGGTGCAGTTATTAGCATTAGCGTGTAATGCTGTCACTGTGTCGACAGCTGAACTTTAGTATTGCTTATCTTCCTGGTAATGGTTTAAGGGGAAGATACAAGCTTGAAATGTCACATGTACGTTTGTCACTTTCACTCTAACTTTGCTCCTAACAAAAACCATATCTACACAACAAGTGTTTTTCATTTGCATCATTCTGCTGGCTCACGAAACATCAATGCTCTCTAATACTCACTGACAAACAGAACATGCTAAATATCCTCCCATGAATTTGTTGCATGCTCAGGCATAATATCTATATTGCTTGATCAAAGCTCCCGGGTTTGCTCTGTGCCTTTTTGATTTACCTGGGCTATTTAATACATTGTTGTGCTTGTGTATGCCATGAAAACAGCGTTGATGCCGTTCAGCTCTGAAGACCTCTTGCGTTTGATGTGGATTCCTGCTACATGTGGAATTCCAGTCATGTGATAATAAGTGGTCATATAGAGAGAGGAGAGCATAACCCCTGATCCGGTTTATAGATGATCTTTGGCCCTTGAGGTGAAAGTCCTCTTTGATCTCCCTCCGGTCATGTCCTTATCGGCGACTGACCTCTCCCTCGTCGATGCTTCTATGCCGGCCTCTGTTTCAGTCTCTTGTACAATCCGTTCGGTATCAGGGATGCAGTGGCATGTCACTGGTTGTACTTAACACGAGACACTGAGTGTCAGCTCACAATATTCTAGTTCATTTAACAATGAGTACAGATGCATTTGAAAACCTGTGGTTAGGTTTGGCACCACCTTGTGGACTCACTCTCTCTCTCTCTCTCTCTCTCTCTCTCTCTCTCTGTCTCTGTCTCTGTGTGTGTGTGTGTGTGTGTGTGTGTGTGTGTGTGTGTGTGTGTGTGTTTTATGGCCTGTAGCTGTCATAATCAGGTGGCGGACGAAACCTCCACACATAATAGTTGCTATTGAAGCCCCTAATCACTTTGATGTGGCCCTTTTTAATCCTCACGGGTTAAGGCATCAGGTCTCGTACACAAAGATCTTTTCATCTCCATTAATGTGATCATTATCATGAATTATGCTGTTTAGTCGACTAAGTTTAAGAGTTCAGTATAAGTAAGAGGGCAGATTGTTTTTGGAGATTGGACAGGGGTGAAAAAATGTGGAACTTTACAGGGCATGTGACAGAAGTTACTGACGCTCAACCCCGACGTGCAGCGAGCCACATGAGGACTTGTGAACGAGTGTGAATGCAGTTGTGTTGTTTTCACTTAAGAGGCAAACTCCATCAAAATTTTCACCACCTGGGAGGTTGAGTTTTTACCCCTGTCTGTTTACTTGTCAGTAGGTTGATGCAAAACTTCTTAGTAGATTTCCATGTAAGTTGGTGGAAGGAGGACGAACGGGACAAATATTTTTTTTCACTTTTTCACAAATTTCCCTGGAATAATTCATGCATTTTGAAAAAGAGATTCTGCATATTTAAGGAGCTGATGTCACAAATAACATCCAGATTAAGGTGATTTAAACATGGTTATGGTATATGGTATGGTATAATAACTTATACAAATAGGGCAACAAACCTGTAACCACCGTCACTGATATCAAGTGGATTCTGTGGAAATCAACAGATTGTGTTTCTACAATGGTTTGAGATCTATTTCTAAATGACAGGATTTCCATTCCACTGTTGATATGGGTCCATACTGCTTAAAGTACATTCAGTAAACTGCATCTTATTCTTACCTGTAAATAAGTTTAGACAACTGATACAAATCTGCATGTTGAAAAAGGTGCAAATAAAACAAAAGAGGCAAGGACAGGAAAAATGAGGGAACGAGTTAGTTTGGTCGAACGTCCTCCATTCTGCAGGTTTTCCTGCAAGTCTCTGGGGAGCTGGCAGCACATTAACAGCATCCACTGAGCCTTTCTAATTTCTATCTGTTGTCATGAGTGTGTGGTTAATGGTCGGCTAACCATGTGTGAACAGGCCTGTCGGGGAGCCGCCAGTGGCTTTTGATAATTGGGGCACTGCTGCGAGTCTGAGTAACAACAGGAAGAGAAGTGACAGCTCCTGCTGCTACAACCAGAGAGCAGGAGGGAAAACAGAGGAGAGCGTCCAGAGGAGGCCGAGTCACTCGAGGTCTGGAGCCTGTTGCTGCTCTCATTGGAGTGTTTATGTTTCTGTCCGTCTTCGTGTGAGCGGAGGACACCTGAGAGCTCACAAACCCAGGTGCCAGAGTAGGTCATTATTCACAGATTAACCATTATTAAAATGTTTGATCCAACATAGAGGTACACAAGCAGTATCTAATACTTTTAAACATGTATTTGTACCAGCCCAGCCTGAATTAAGCCGCCTATTAGACATGCACCGACTTCTGGACCTGTTCTCAAAATGTTCTGGAGGGACTGTCTATGAGATCTCAAACGTCTGAATAGTTGCTTCTGTTCCTATTTGTCCTGCCAGCACTTGGTAAAAATGTCTGGAGTTAGCCCAAGTGAGAATACATCAGGAAATCAGCGAGCGAGTGGGCGTGTTGATGACGTTTCTATAACACGACGGACATGAAACTGGAAGAATACAAATATCTCCTCAAGAGATTCAAGAGCTTTTGGCGAAAGGGCCGACGCCGGTGTAAAAATGCTGTCAACAAAAACACGTAAAGAATGTTAAAACGTGATTTCCGCAGTGGAATTCATACGTCATGTCCTGTCCCCTGCATGATCTACCCAGACACCACCCATCACCTGAAAAATTCTGGATAATATCCTATTGTTGTAAAAAAGATCTGATCCTCTTATGCATATACTTGTCTAAGGTCACTGTTTTAGTCATAATTATAGGGTGTTTTCACCAATTTCCCAGGGGATGATTCATGGATCTTAAATTAAAACATCAGGCATTATTTGGGGACTGATTTATTATTCTTATTTGGTGCAGCTCGAATAAATCTAAGGGGACTGTTTGACCTTGTTGGAGGAATGCACTCTCCCCTGTGCTAGTTTTAGTTGTGTTGGTATAAGTTGTACAGTTGAAGGTGCTTTTGACTTTTAGCCAATGATAGTGGCCCAGCACACAGGAAATTGTTTGCCCCAGAGGTAAAATTCTGCTCTACCTTTCCCCGAGTGTGCGGCGTCTCACTTGTGTTTGTCCTCTGGAGTAAAATCACGTTCTGCGGCTTCTGCAATGAGGCCAAAATGTGCGCTGACTCAGGTATTATGCAAGAGGGCTTTGGGCCGGATGTTCTGATGCTGCCGGGCTGCCCTGTGAGCGTCCAAGGAAAATTCTTAAACAGAACGCTATGACTGTAGCTGTTGTTGCTGTTATGTAGGCCAGCGGCACCCTGAAGAGACAGCCATGGAAAGAACATTGCATAAATTAGAGGAACTGACCTTACCTTTGTCTCCATCGTCGTCTAACTCAAAAAAGGAGAAGAATTGAAACAGCGTAGCCACATGGTTTTAGTGTGTGTAACACACTTAATCATGTGCGTGTGTGTGTTGCATAAGGCCTTCCTGCTGATGAGGCTGGAGCCAGGCCTTGCCCGAGAGTCTGTCCCTTGGTGAGCAGACGGTAACACACATGCATGCAGGAAGCACACAACTCACAAATCAGCTGATGCTAACTGCCTTGATACACAAGATAAGCACAGACTGCTCGTCTGGCTGCGGTGATATAAACCCACTTGGCTTATATAAAGGAATTATTTATCTGATTAAGTGTCATACTTTACTCATACTTTACAAAATGATCTGTGTTCGGATGCTGATAGAAATTGTAGGGAATCTGTTTGGCAAAATTTGTCGATGAGATGTAAACGTTCATTTATGCTGCGTTTATATACAAAAAGCGATAAGCATGTTTCAGAAGATGTAAACATCCCTGCCCACATCGGCCATGTATCCTTTATGTTGGCATGGTTTTTAAGCAAATACACCCACTAGAGGGCAGCGGGGAGTCAAGAGTTTCCGTCAACAAGAACGCGGCGGTTAATGTACGTCTAGAAAGAGACAAAAACAGCAGTTTGTCCCTGACCCCAAGTAACATCATAGAAATGCCTGTAGTTTCTTACCAATTCGCAAAGTTTCTCCTCAATAAGTTCCGCCATTGTTGAAATTTCTTCCTCGTGATTTATGATCATCTTGCTTGAGCCATTGGCTAAACTGCCTATGGCGTACGTTGAGTCTCGAATTCTGCACACATAAAAACCTCCAACCATAAACGTTAGGGAGCATTTCTGCTCCTTGTGAACATTTGGCTGAGATGAGCGTGAAGTCACACTTCCCTACGTGCTTGCCACTGTTCAACACCTCCCTCGTCATGTTGGATTTTGAGACTTTGGAGATGGGAGCAGTGTCAGATGCTGTTCCTGGAGACAGAGCTATCAGAAACGCTCGGCCGTCTGATTTAGTTCATTAAGGGGGTGCAACAAGGTTGATCAAGAATCCGAAAGAGATAGGAGAAAGAAGAAATTAACAGAAAATGAAGAAAGATCTGATGAGTAATAGATAGGAGGGAATGAAAAAAGTAAGAAATGAAGCAGAAACTGTCTGAACCAGACGATGATTAAAAGAATAGAAGTGCCTCTGTGAGCCACCAGTAGAGCTGCAGCGCGAGGCAGCCTGGGGCCGATAAAAGGCAGCTGGTCACTGGCAGAACTGGTGCCAGACAAGAGCGGATCACAGGGTCAAGCAGCGCCAGCACAGGACAGCTTCAGTTCAGCTGAGATTTCACCCGGACCACATTTTCTAAGCAGTGGCTCTGAAAGCAGGAGAAGGAAATTGTCCCTATGCAGTTGTATGCATACTACATGTAGAGTGAAAAGAGGTAAATGGAACCCGTGAGCAAAGGCCCAACATTCTCCTTACGGAACCATACCTAAAAATCTAAATCCATATGCTGTGAGAAATCAATAAAAAACTTGACAAATCTCGTAAGTGAATAAAATCCTGATCCTGAATTGCACCAACTTTTAATGGGTTATTCCTTGACCCATACCACCTTCCACAAAGTTGTGTGGTCGTCTGTACGTTTTTTTTAGTGCAATCCTGCAAATTAACAGACAAACAATGCAGATGAAAACATAACCTCCTTAGTCGAGGTAAATATAACCCCTGTAGCAATCAGACAGTAAATTAGCTTCCCCTCAAACTCTGAATACACCGTTACGTTTTATTTCATAAAGCAGAAAACGTTGAAAACATTTAATTGTTGCATCCAAGTTCTGGATGAAAGTGAAAGTGAAGCATTCCTCTTCAACAGGACCATGATCCAAAGCAGACATCAACATCCATCATGAACTGTACTTGTGGAAACAGACGCTGTAGGTTCAGACGTCACAGTCTCCTGACCTGAGCATCACCAAAAATAATCTGTGGGAAGATCTTAAACATGCTTTGTGTGCAGGTCGGCCTAAAAATATCCCAGAACTTTTAGTGATCTACAGGAAGAAGAGTGGGAGAGAAAAAAGAAAAACCCTGAATCAGGAGCAGAAAAATCCCTTGCGCTGCAGAGACAGTTTAATTTGGTGTTAACATGTGAAGAAAGGCTTGTTTTTAACATGATTGTTTGTGGGTCTTTTAACTTCGAAAATATGAAACGTTCAAAATATGCAGCTTAATTTGCCTGGGGCTGTTTTTCCATATGCAACATAATTATAGCTCTGATGAAACAAACCTCCATATTAACATCTCGGTTTAATTTGTAATAATGCGTCTCTTTTATTTAAGATAAAATAAATTCTCCTGTTTCTGCTTCCTCCGATCCTCAGTTACTGTTGAAGGAATCGCTAAAGGCTCTGTTTGTCCCAAACCAAAATAAACACTGCTGTGAAACCAAGCCCCGTCACAGATCTGTCTGGAAGGCGTTTCGTGCAACTTGCTGTGTAGTTAGAACCCTCTCATATCTGTGTTGTTATTGGTTGGCCAAAGTTATTTTCCTTTAATTGACCAAAGATGGACACAACATTAAAGGGGACATATTATGCCCATTTTACCACAGTTGATATGGTTCCTTGGGGTCTTAATGACATGTCTGTAACATATTTTGGTCAAAATACCACAAGGATCATTTAAAACAGCACCTTTTTTACCCTGTCTAAAACAGCCCTCCTCAGATTGACCTGTTTTGAGTGCCCCGCCCCCCTCACCCCGAGTGAGCCCCAGTGTAGCCCCGAAGTGGGAGCAGTGGGAGCCTGAGCTGGCGCAGCAGCAGCATCCTTCCACACTGTTGAGTCAATGTTTAGAGATGTCCCGGGGGTCCCTTGTTTATGCGGCCACTTAAATGTCTGACGGGTAGCAGCAGCGAGCTAACGCTAGCCGGGCTCCACCAGCCCGGTTAGCTCGCGAGCTAACGTTAGCCGAGGAGCTCGCGACATTACGGACTGAGTATAAACTCTAGTTTATGGTTTCTGAAATAGTGGAACCACAAAAAATAGCGGGAGTTGTTTTTTCCCAGAGTTTTTGGAACGGTAGACATGCCTGATACCCAAATTAACGTGTAGAAGCACTAAAAAAGTGGATTTTCATAATATGTCCCCTTATGTAAGTAGTCCTCACGGTGCAACTTTTTCAAATTTCATTAGATTCAGTGTCTCCTGCGCTCACTGTCGACTACTAGAGCGAAAGTCTCAGGATTTTAACAAGCGATTTTTCACCAAGGAAACCTTAAACTGGACTTAAACCCAGCAGGTCTCTTTCTCACACCCTCTCCCGCTCTTATTTCCGTCTGCAGCCCGCTGTCGCCTGTGATGTTGCATCGGGCTTTGGGAAGGGGCTTTTCCTCGCTGCCTCTCTGTGTCAGTGGAGATTGATTGTGATAATCCACCAGGAAATCTCAGCCTTGTGAATAGATTCAGGACCCGTGAGACACAGAGGATAGTCAAGCTTTTACACTGCAAAAGATATACGATATAATCATTTTTAAATCTAAAAAACGTTATCTAATATTGAAGCATGAAATCTGAGAAGGATTTTGATGTAAGTTTGTTTTTTTGGAGGGGGGGGCAGATAAGCACCACCTGGTGGCTGGATGCAGTGTATGTCAAAAAATCCTGCCTCATCCATGTTAGCGGATTGGACATGGACCAAAAACTAAAATATATTTGTCTCAAAAATGGTTTATATCATTTTAGATTTAGCATGGCTGGGATTGTTCGCTGAAACAAGTTAAACCTCAAGAGTCCACATAACATGAGTTCAGTCCATTCGAGGGTTTTGTACCTCATCAGTCATAGGACGAGAAGTTGAAGCTTTTTTTTATGCTTCAAGTCAATTAACCTGTATTTTTCACACAATATATAGTAGCACAATATGTACGTATTGGACTCTACGCTTGTGTTAAAATAACTCTGCTTTTTAAACAGATCAGTTTTATGTGGACAGTCGTTGCACTCACTGTCCAATAATGATTAAATATAATGATGAAGGGGGAATTAAATGTGCAGTTATCCAAGTAAAGTATTACAATTATATTAAAGTAATCTTCTGTGTATACTTCATATATGTATTTAATTTGGATGAATCAAAGTGAATCAAAGCTCTCACCACTGAGTCCACTCCTCCTGTCAATCCCAATCTTCACCTCCGTCTCATCTCTTCCCTCTATTCCTCTTCCTCCTCTCTTGTCAACCATGGCTGCCTCCCTCCACCCACGGTGATAGACCTGCTCCTGAGTCGCCAAGTGTCCGGTTTCACTCGACCTCCCATGCAACAGTTCCCAGAAAACAATCAATTATTCTCGGAGATGTGGACCTCAGAGTAGGGACACTTAATCCTCTTCAACTTGAAAAGCAAATGAAGTAAATTTAGGAGTCTTCAAGTCTAAGTACATTAGAACGTGTTAGTGCTGTTGGGGAAAAAAAGAGTCTGTGAACCCTGTTAAAGGACCATAACACTCGGACACAAATTACTCAGAAATGCAGCTCCCTTTTATGTGGATATTATGGGAACATAAGTAACCTTCTGCCCACACATACAGCACAAACACACCCTGTTCTTGGCTGTGTAGCAGCCACTTACCCTCTTAGATTCATGTGAGCTTGTTTGGTTTGAAACCTTTTGTTTATTCATGGCTTCTTCTTCCTCTTCTTCCTCTTCTTCCTCTTCCTCCTGAGGGTCTGCCTCAGAGAACCACTTCTACTTCACTTCTAGTCAGGAAACTGCTACGCTATCGAAATCAAACCACGGAAATGTTGCCTATTCTCAAATGTATATAGCTGGATGCAGCATTTCCAGAATAGACAGTCATCTGCTTGATTGATGTTTATGTTTAATATGGTGAGTAAAATTAGATTTTGTAGGATTGTTTTGATTCAGGATGCTTCTTGTGTTTTTCCATCATACAGGTAGACTGTATTTTTAGAGGTTTTCTATAAGGTTTCCTCCTGTAACTGTGAGCAGTTGCTCAGCAGCAGACTACTTTAAACCCTTTTGACCCTTGATTGCTGCAATTTGTCAGTCAAACCTGAGCACAGACATTATACACACACGTTTTATAAGATTCATTATGACTCACTTTCAGAGGACATCGTTATTTCTACCTCCGTTTAGGCAGGGTTTTGTAATTCAACCGTGAATTCATCAAGTTGAGGAATGTAACCACATGTGAATTATATACAACTTGAAACAACATCAAATTACTTTGGAAAAAACACACAAAAATAAGATTTTTCTGGAGCATTGGCAATAAATAGAATGACATAAGTATATCAGCAGCACAGCAAGCTGAAATACTTACAAAATATACATCTCATAGTTTGAACAGTATTTGATGTGATGAGGAAGACTGCAGCACTAGCACGTGCATGCAGATATTACACAGTATGTAAGCCATGGTCTTTTCCCAGTCTTTCTGTTGGGCTACATGTGAGTGACAGAGAAGGGAAGTGCTCCTTTTATAATATAAACATGTTAAGAATATAAGCGTGGACAAAGTATCAACACTGTAGGAACTGTCTCCCACAGCTTCACCTCCTCTACCTGTGAGCTTGTTCTCTTCTTCCTGAGAGAAATGGATTCAGTCCAGTGGGATCATCTGTCCTTCTTGTGTGCTGCTGTGAGGAAAGCCATGAAAAGGCCTCAGTCACAATCAGACCTGTGCTGTATCAGTTTACCTTGTTCTCAGGGTGGGGAGACTAACTTCTTGCAAGTGCACAGTTCATAACAAATCTATTATCCCCCACTTCCTCTTCCTCTCTCTCCTCATGCCATTTTTCTTTTTTTTGCCATAACAAGTACTTTAACAACCAGATTACAGACGTTTTGTCACATTCAGGGAACATCTTGACAGAGTCGTCTACTCCCCCACCACCACCTCTCTGTTCCCTCTGATGTACTAAGATGAAACCCCAGGGCGGTTTCTAGTGTAAGAGTTTTATGGGCTGAGGCAAAGCTGGAACACTTTGTAAATAAAGTTAAAAAAAAAGTTGAACTGAACTAGAACTAGATCTTTATATTAGGGATTAAATAAATGTTGTACCGATATATCAGCCGATAAATAAATGTTATTGAGGCTTAATATTTTACATATTAACCATAATCTTGTGAATAAAAAGGAAACACAAATACAACCAAATATACAGAACTAAATTAAATAAATATACTTTATATGTAAAATGTTAACATAATTGACATGTTTTCTTTATTGTTTATAATTTGAAATATAGGTTTTCGCTGTAATGTCTTTGAATGGATCATGATATATCAGCTGATTAAATCATCACACTTTAGGTATAACACTGGTTATTTAACAAAAAGCTATAAAAATGTCTTCTATATTTAAAAGTTTTCTTTGTAGCATCACAACAGAGAAAGACTCGGAGACACTTACCCGAACTTCTTCCTCAGTGACGTCCACCTGACGTGGAACAACACTCCTTCCATCGACACGTCCATCCAGAACATTCCAGGGTGGGAGGGAAATAGGAACACATCTCTCTACATAAAATGTTAAGTTCTGTCTCTGTTGTCTTTCTGCAGCATCCTGTTTGCCGACATCGAGGGTTTCACCATGCTGGCATCCCAGTGCACAGCGCAGGAGCTGGTGATGACTCTCAATGAGCTTTTCGCCCGTTTTGACAAACTAGCAGCGGTAAGGATGCAACCACATGCATGTATGTACAATATATATCATGCACACAAACTGTGTGATAGTTTAGTTTCCAGACTTTCATTTCATGTGTTTTAACTATATTCTGAGACAACACTTAATAAAGTAAATCACCAACTCTCTGCACAGTTATTCAGGTTCCAGAGATAAGGCATGACTGTGATACACTGCGTGTTTCGGATAAAAGCATCTGCAGTTCTACTGGCTTTGTTATGTTTCACACTAGTTTGAGGTCAGACAAGCCTGATCACATTTCTGTGTGTTCCTGAGAACCTTCTGGTGACTGTGACTGAGGTGATTCATTCACACATTGAGGGTTAGAGGATGATTCAGCTCAATAACACAGCGTACACCCGCTCTACACCCTGTACATGACAACAAGAGGAGACAAAGTCACCTGCTTTTCCTTGTGTTTGACCTGTGGCTGCAGCCGGACCTGTGGACCTGTGGTTTATGGAGAGCCCCACTATGCACAGCTTTGATGCTACTGTCTCGTCGGTGAACCAGTTTAACCACAGGTCGTGTTATGGTCTTCACAGTTGAGTGATGGAAATGTTTTTTTTCCCCTTTCTGTTTCAAAGCCCATTTCTGGAGTATCTGTGCATCTGGGCCTCTGACAGCCAGTGGCCATGGGCATTATGTTTTCGGGTTGTCCGTCCTTCTTCACAGCTTTTGCCATCTCTCCACTCAAACACACGTTCATACAGTGCATCTATGAGCTTTCTCTATCGCACATCAATCCCACAGCATACGGGCGGGGACCACTTCGAACATAATGCGACTCCTCTGGTCGTCCTGTAGCCTGGACCAAACATTTGTAAATTAGCAAATGTGGCTTAAATATCCCAAAACAAACGTGGGCCTCTTTTTGTAAACATGTGGATCTCTTGGCAAGGTGTAATCTGGATGTGGACCTAAAGTGGCCCATGTGGTACAAGGTGAATTTGGCCCAAATATATTCAGGTCACCTTTGGCTGACGTTATTTAGCTGTGGCTTACTTGTGGCCCTGATCTAGTTCTTAGGAGCAAGTGCCATCCTTCCATGTGGTATGTGGGCGGGATGTGTGGGACGTGGGCCAAAACAATTTAGCTGTGTGGGAGCCGGCACAGTTGCAAAGGGGCAATTTGGTTTTCTTTATCTTGCCCAAGTACACTTCAACACGCGGAGTGGGGGAGACTGGGATCGAACCGCTGACCCACTGGTTTGGGAAACTTTGTGATTGACAGCTGAAACTGGCTGACAGACCTCGATACCGCAGCTCCACATCGTGCTACTGCGCAGACTCCTACACTCCTAGTTTCCTGGATATTTTGGCTTCTTTTGTGAATAGTGGGAGGAAGTGAAGATGCGTCGTCCATCTTTATATAAAGTCTGTGATGCATGGTCTATATCAGCCGTACATCACAGCCTGGGGGTTGAGCTGGAGGAGTCAGGAGACAGTTCAGAGCGGTCATACTGTCGTTGAAACGCATCCAAATGCAATCCCACAGGGGAAGAGTCATTCTTTGCATGAACTGGCTGAATCCTTAATTTCTTCGAGGCTTAGTTTCCATGAGAGAAGATGTACATACGGCCAAACTGAGAAAGGGAAAGATATATTTCTAAGGTGCCCTGATGTCTGAGTATCCACATCTGTTAATTCAATGTGCTCCTTATGTCAATGGTTTTTTTTTTTACTTAATTGAAAATGCAGGTAAAAGTCTCCGCATCTCTCCAGAGTTTAGAGTTTCTGCTTCTATCTCCCGCAGCCACACGTTGGTTTAGAGCTTGTTTCTAATATCTGAGCCACAGCTTCACATTCACGAATATTGACCGTTTACTTTTGAAGCCAGAAGCTTCAGTGTTTGTCCAGTAAATGCTCAATAAATGTAATTTGTTTGTAAAAGGGGAAGCGATGTGCTAATCAATTGTATTTTTCATGCCTGCGTGGAAACAGGCTTAAAGGCATTATAAAGCAGAAAAGCTGCTGCTGACACTTATGTGAGTGCCCCAGACACACACACACACACACACACACACACACACACACACACACACACACACACACACACACACAAACACACTATCTTTCTCTGTGTGTGCTCTTTGCACAGTGAGGCTTTTTGTATGTTCCCAGAGCCATGTGCTAGAGATACTCAGGAGGCTGTCATGAGACACAGAATTCTCTCGAGCCCTACGGACACACACACACACACACACATTAGACACATTGCAGAGTTCTTTGAGTTATGAGACTGATATATAAATAATATTAATGATAATCTTATAATGTTATCAAACACTTTGTGGAGGACTTTTTCTTCTGTAAAAGGTATACTGTTATACTGAAAAAAATTCACTTACTCCACAGGCACATAAAAATGGTTCCACATAAGATAAAATCCTCAAAAGAAAAAAAAATCAATTTCTAATAGACTAATAGAACAAATAGAACAAATAAACCTATGGCAGTGTCGCCAACAAACAGGCAGTCAATAAAGGTGCAGTAAAATACGTTAAGTCTCCAATATAAGTGTGGTTACAGATTTCATTTAAAAGAGGTCGGTGGCTGTGTTGACCTGGTTTCCTCAGGCGGTTTGCTCCATGGCTGTCTACTGTCTCAAATGTGAGTTAAAGGTCAGACGAGGAGGCTAATCCCGGCCGGACACGGTCCATTCTCTCGAGTCTTTTTAAAATCCTGCGTTCTGCAGAGTTTTATGTAATGAACATGTGAACTTCAGCCCAACGTGTGCATGTGGCCGATTTAGTCCCTGCAGCCTCAAGGTCACCGAGTGGAGGCGCGAGGAGATGAAGACGTGTGAATTGATTTCTGCGACCTTGGAAATATTGTGATAAGACGGCACAATGACTCTGAGTTTGAGAAAGAATTCTGTTGTTATTTCACCGACTGGACTGGATCCGCTTTCATAAGAGATTCCAGATCACACACCGAATCATATGATCCTGTTTTTCAGAATAAGTTTTAAATGATTGCAGGGTAAATAGAGAGGCATAGGACCCGATGTTATTACAGGTACCATGGTGTTCTAACTGGATCCCGGTAATGCAATGGTTTCTTCTAATCACTTTTAAAAAGAAGTGCAGTGTAAGTGAAGTGCAAAATCGGTGAATTATGACTTCCTCAAGTGACTTATCCTGCGATTTTACAATGTAAAATAGGCCTTTAACCTTATTACATCCCGAGGGAGTTTACATCGGTCATTGTAACAGCGGTGTACATTCCGCCACATGCCGACACTAACCAGGCACTGGACGAGCTGCATGCGGTGATCGACAGGACAGAGACATCACGGCCCGAGGCTGCGTTTATCGTGGCCGGGGATTTTAACAACGCCAAGATGAGGAAAGTCCTGCCGAGATACTTCCAGCACATCAGCTGTCCGACATGTGGAGCGAACACGCTGAAAAAAAGGTTTACACTCCCGTCCGGGATGCGTTTAAGGCCCTCCCCCGCCCCCCATTTGGCAAATCAGATCACGTTTCAGTTCTGCTGCTGCCTTCCTATAGGCAGAAACTCATGAGTGACAGACCGGTGACTCGGACCATTCAGCGGTGGACTGACCAATCAGACTCTGCTCTTCAGGACTGCTTCAGCCCGACGGAGTGGTGCGTGTTCCAGGATGATGACATCAACACGTATAGGACGCGGTCATCTGCTACATCAGCAAATGCATCGATGACGTCGTACCCAAGATTACTGTGCGAACATCTCCAAACCAGAAGCCCTGGATTAATGGTGACGCCCATGCTAAACTCAAAGCACGGACTGCTGCCTACATCTCAGGGGATCTTGAGGAGTACAGGAAATCCAAGTACGCGCTCCGGAGTCCTATTAGCAGTGCTAAGAGACTCTACAGGGACAAAGTGGAGTCCCACTACAAGGGCTCCAACACCAGGAACATGTGGGCCGGACTGAGAACCATCACAGACTACAAAGCCAAGACCAGCAGTGCTGATGTAGTGTCTGCATCTCTGAACACTTTTTATGCACGCTTTGAGAGCAGCCCCCCGGCTGTGGAGATCGAAGAGGCCCAGGAGGAACGCTGCCCCCCCATAATATCCAGGGCAGAAGTTTGGAGATCACTGAACCGGATCAACATACGCAATGCACCTGGACCTGACGGCATCCCTGGCTGAGCTCTCAAGGTGTGTGCAGATCAGCTGGCAGATGTTTGCACAGACATCTTCAACCTGTCACTGCTCCAGTCTGTAGTCCCCGCATGCTTCAAGAAGACCATCATCGTCCCTGTTCCCAAGAAAACTAAAACCCTCTGCCTGAATGACTACCGCCCAGTAGCACTCACTTCCATCATCATTAAGTGCTTTGATCGGCTGGTCCAATCATTCATCACCTCCTCCCTCCCTGACTCTCTGGACCCTCTTCAGTTTGCCTACAGGTCAAATAGGTCGACTGCAGATGCCATCTCCCTCACCCTCCACACTGCCCTCTCCCACCTGGACCAGAGGGATACATATGTGAGAATGCTGTTCATCGACTACAGTTCAGCATTCAACACCATCGTGCGCCTGAAGCTCGTCACCAAGCTCAGAGACCTTGGGTTCAACATCGCCCTCCGTGAGTGGATACTGAACTTCCTGATGGGCAGACCACAGGCGGTGCGGATCGGCAGCACCACATCCTCCAACCTGACTCTCAACACCGGTGACCCCCAGGGCTGCGTGCTCAGTCCTCTCCTGTACTCCCTGTTCACGTATGACTGCGTGGCCACCCACAGCTCCAACACCATCGTCAAGTTTGCTGATGACACCACTGTCATAGGCCTGATCGCCGGCGAAGATGAGAAGGCCTACAGAGAGGAGGTCAGAGCCCTGACATCTTGGTGCCAGGACAACAACCTCCATCTCAACGTCAGCAAAACGAAGGAGCTGATCGTGGAATACAGGAAGAGAAAAGGAGTGGAACATGCCCCCCTCTTCATCAACGGGACCACGGTGGAGCGAGTCCACAGCTTCAGGTTCCTCGGGGTCCACATCACTGATGACCTGACCTGGACCCTTCACACAGACTCCATCAGGAAGACGGCCAGGCAGCGGCTCTTCTTCCTCCGCAGGCTGCGGAAGCTCCTCATGGACTCCAGGATGCGGTGCAGGAGGAAGAGCAGCCGGATCATTAAAGACACTACATTACATTATATGTCATTTATCTGACACTTTTGTCCAAATCAACTTACAATAAGTACACTCAACATTAAAGAGGGGCCATTCAGGGGTTCAGTATGTTGCAAAGGACACTTCAGCATGCAGATGGGGAAGAGTGGGAATTGAACCGGCAACCTTCTTTTTGGAGAACGACCACTCTACCCCCTAGGCCACACTGCCCATTTCATCCCAACCATTTACATTTTTGCCTGCTGACATCTGGCCGACTGTACCGCAGCATCCGAGCCCGCACCATCAGGCTCAGAGAAAGTTTCATCCCCCAGGCCATACGACTTTAAACTCCTCTGAACTGCAATAACTCCACCAAACCAGGACCGTGGCATATTTCATATTTGCATATTTGCACTATTGCACAAATTGCACTATTATTGCTTTATTTTTCTCTTCATCTGTAAATATATATATTTAGATATAGAAGAGAGCCTGTGACTCAAGCATTTCATTGCCAGCGACTGCTTAATGTTATTGATGTGCATTTGACAATAAAAATCTGTAGTAAATCCAAGGGAAGAAATAAAGAGTGGCCTCAAGTTTCAGTAAGTTGTTTTTGTCCTGTCAGGAGAACCACTGTCTGCGGATCAAGATCCTGGGCGACTGTTACTACTGTGTGTCGGGGCTGCCGGAGGCGAGGGCCGACCACGCCAGCTGCTGCGTGGAGATGGGGATGGACATGATTGAGGCCATCTCGTAAGTTACCACTGTGGTTCAACAAGGATCTGAGCAGTAGCAGGACGCTCTGTGAGGAACCCACTGGATGTAACGAGTTAACAGGTCATTTCAAACATCTGAATAATATCACTGCTGCTGCTGCTGCAAAAGGCAAGAAGATCTAACCTGTAAGTGAGGGCCGAGATATTGTTGCTTCTCAGGATTAGCGCCACCTATGAAAACCTTATCAACAGCACTTCTAGTTTGAAACACATGACTTTTATTAACACTAATGAACCAGTGAGCTCTGCGACACATGTATCAGCAAAGCAACATGTGAATCAATCCTTTTACAGATTTCCACTCTCGGTAATTCAATATTCTGTGATCTTGCAGGCTGGTACGGGAGGTGACTGGGGTGAATGTGAACATGCGAGTGGGTATCCACAGCGGCAGGGTGCACTGCGGAGTGCTGGGCCTCAGGAAGTGGCAGTTTGATGTCTGGTCCAATGACGTCACATTAGCCAATCAGATGGAAGCTGGGGGCCAAGCTGGGTATGTCTCCACGGTTATCGTCTGGATTCTGACAAACTTTCAAACAGTCCCTGTTAGCGTTGTTCATGTGATTATACAGTGTCTGGACGTTCATCCTTTATCTGTGTGTGTGTGTCTCTGATTTCAGGCGTATTCATGTCACCAAGGCCACTCTGAACTATCTGAATGGGGACTATGATGTGGAGGCAGGAGACGGGGGAGAGAGAAACGCCTACCTGAAGAAGAACAACATCGACACCTACCTCATTGTGGGCAGCAGTCAGAAAAGGGTAAGGTCCTAGTGATAGTCTGAATTTGTTTCATTCGCAAGACAATTTAAGAAAATGTTTAGATTTAAAGCTGGGCCACAAAAAAACATTTCACAGGGTTATTAACTCTGCCATGGAGGCTATGCCCATGGAACTTTGTGGGAGGACGGGACAGGGGCCAAGACCCCCCCAATAAATTTTGGCACAGATCTGGACAAAGACAAATCACTTTCTTTAACATTGCAAGACAGGACGTTGTTGAACACCTTAACCAGTTTCCTAGGGAATCATTCTTGGTCACTGATATCTATGAGTGTGTGCTACTTTGGATGAAGCAGATTTGAATGTGATTTCATTGGGTGTCGCCTTTTTTCATCTGCTGTACGCTAACGAACGGGGCTACACACCTGTAACTGCCACCTAAGTCCCGCTCAGCTCAAATTAATTCATGTGCATTAACAACTTACATGTATCATCAATACTTTTATAAGTATGTCAAAGCAAACGTGCAGGTCTGTTGCAGAATTGTTGATGGAGGTTTGTGCTCTACTGAGAGACTTTTTTTAAGTTTTAAAGAAAAGAAATGGTGCAGTTTCAGTAATGTTTATTTGAAAATGATCATGTGAAAGCTCGAGAAAAAAGTATAAAAAGTTTCTTGCACATTCATCATGGATGGATCTAATCTGGAGCCTTGAACCTGATTCTAGGTATTTGATTCCACTCACTCCATGTTGCACACTATTTCCAAACTGGGATTTTGTAACATACGTTTCAGAGGAGTGAGTTCATCTCTGCTTTCCTGCACAAGCTCCAGTTTCTTTATGACTGTATTGGTTTTATCAGCTGTCTCTGTCCTCCAGCCAGTCACAAGCTCAGACTATAGATAGCGCGTCATGTGATATCCTCCTCTCAATTTGCTGCTCATGCCTTGAGGCATAAGGACAAAAGTTCCATCTTAATTTTTTGGGTTACTTTTCACTTTTATATCTTTTTGATTTATTCTTTTTTTTTGTGTGGAAAAAAGCCTCCTAGAGAAAGAGTGCAGATATCAGATCCTTAGAAATTAAAAAGAAATTTAACACAACAATGATAGCTGAAATTGATTATTAATCTTAGGCCAAATCATGCAGTATTACAGTTGGATAGTTTTATTAAATGAACTTTATAAAGATGTGAGGTAAAGGTCTGCTGTGCATTAATTCTTGGCTGAACTGTGTGACAGCTTCTTTAACATCATCTTCTTCATAAAATCTACAGCATGAATAAGATATCATCAATGTTGGATCCAATTAAACCTTTTAAATTGACACTTTTGTTAAGCTTTTATCATAGTCTATCTTGCTGTTTTCATTTCAAACTCTAAATGCTGATAGGAAGGTGCAACATAATAAAACTATTTTCTTTAATATAAAATATCCGGTCTGAAGATTTTTCACTGAAGGAGAAATAGATATGTCACCGTGTAAAAATACTTGAGTAATATTTCCAATTCAGGATTTATACTTGTAATGGGGTATGAGTACTGAGCTAGAGTGGCACTTAACTGAGCGCATCCTTCTGCCAAAGCTCAACAGTCTCCTTACATTCAATTTAGCTGCACTAAATTACATTTGGAGATATGTCTCTGTACAGTTCTAAAGACATAATAAATGGATCTTCAGGCACAAAACTAACTAATCTAAATGTCCAATCTTGCAATGTTATAGAAAGTGATCAAAATGATTTGTGGATCTGTCTCCTGATCCGGATCCACAGCTAAATGAAACGAGTTCTTCCCTGACGCATACTGCTGCCCTCCACCAGGTTTCATGGAAATGTGTAGTTATAACTCCTGAGAAAAAGTACTGGAGTAAAAGTACTTCCCACTCTTTATGTTTTTATTGCACAGCACTTTGGTTCTGGAATCAATAATAAATGCTGAACTTGATTTGCCCTCACTGTCCATTTCTGTATCTCCGTCTCCTCCAGAAAGAGGAGAAGGCGATGATCGCCAAAATGAACCGTCAGAGGACCAATTCTGTCACCCACAACAGCGGCCACTGGACCGACCGGCCTTTCTACAACCACCTGGGCGGAAACCAGGTCTCCAAGGAGATGAAGAGGATGGTGAGTGAAACGTTGTCATATTAAATGCGTCCTGACAACAGCATTTCTATCGGGCTCATCTGTGTCACAGCCAGGTGACACCTCTGCCGGGATCTCATCTCAGCTCTTATTTGATGTTGAAGCCAGCACATTGTTCATACCCATAATCCTTTGATGTGCAGCCGTGATAAGCAGGCACGATGGCCCTCCATGCTGCACGCCGCCTCTCACACCTCACCCTGCGCTCTGAGAGGCTCTCAGGAGCTCTCAGGGAGACAACAGCAACATGTAGGCGGGGGCGCCATGCAGCGGGTACCACAAGCAAAAACAAGAGACCGCCCCCGTCCTCCAAACTTCACCCCCCCCTCTATTCAGTTCGATTCATAGGAAGAGCTTGAAATGAGCCGGTGACAGCGCAGGGGATGTGACCGCATTGAGAATCGCTTTTATTTACGTGCCGTGGCTGACGCTCCCTGCTGCTATGACCCGGCAAACAGTGACTCACACAGTGAATGGATGCACCCACATCTGAAACACACAAACACACACACACACACACACACACACACACACACACACACACACACAGAGGATTGTTTTTTCTTCACATCCTCACTCCACCCACTTCTCACCATGAATCTATTATAAGAGCGAGAATGAGAGCTGCGTCCTCAGTTAAAAGATCACTGTGCATAGATTTCCACATCAATTACTTTTATATGATTATCAGTGTTTTGACACACGGTTCTGATTAAAGATCAACAAGTGGGTATTTAGCATGATTAGCAGCAGCTGATATGACTGAACAAAACAAGAAAAGAGCGCCACCTACTGAAATTGTAAAAGCTTTATTCCTAAAGACTAAACAACAGGATTATCTGCAGAGATTCTGGCTGAGGAATTACCGGTCCTGAAGGTTGTGCCAGTGCCTTTTTGTTTTCCTCAAATAAGACGTGTGTGTCACCAGTGTCTTTGCACCTTAACTTACCGAAAACTTTCGAGAGACATTATCGCTTTTCTCTTGAACTTCATTTGTCAAAGTTTTTTTTTTTTCTCTGGCTTGTCACTGTCTCCCTCTGTATCTCTGCTCTGCTCGTTAATCACCCGACAGCTCTGGAGATAGAGGAAGTTGTGCAGCGTGAGGAGCCGGAGACACACAGAGGGCACGAGAGAGAGAGAGAGAGAGAGAGAGAGATTTAATAGACGTGGCAGAGAGGCAGGAGTGTGGTGGATGGAACGTCTCTATTTGTTTTGTAAATCCAGACACAGACATGAGGCTGAGCGGTGGAACCGTCGATGAATTCCAGGATTTTACTCATGTGTTTTTCCCTTTCTACTGTTTATTCAACCTCTGTCATATGTGGAGGTGATGAGAGGAGTCAGTAGAACAGGCAGGAGGGCATACGTGTTACCTTTAGCTTTCCATGTAGTGTTTTGTCTGCCAGATGTGCTCCTGATGTTCCTTCAGCATTAACATTAACGTTTTTATGCACAAGAGGGAGCTAGAGAGACACATAATCTGTGTGTGCAGGACAGTGGTTTGCTGTTACATCGTCGAGTCCACAAAGAAAATATCTAATTGTGACATGATGCAAATAGACTAAACTTCTGAGAAGGTATTTCAGGGTCTCAGTATCTTTAACTAAATACACATCAAGCAAAGAAAATCAGGAGGATGAGGGCTGAAACAGCTGATTTAATGTATCGTATTTGAACCCACAAATATATTATTGGTTTATTGATTCGATGTCCCTATCACAGAGTTTTGAACCTACCACTTTATTATAATTTATTATTTAAAGATTAAAATTAAAATAGCTTTAACTAATTTGGAAATGATATGAACAGGAATCATTCAACTGAATCGGTAGATGTGGTGGTTCAAAGCTGATTCACTATTTTTTTTACTTCCTTAATCTATTTAAAGTATATTATCATTTATAATTTTTAAATCTTTATCCATCTTTTGTGGATCGAACATATAGGGCTAACAAAAATAGCCCAGTCTTGTTGATAAATAAATAAAGTTCCCAGTTGTTGCTGTCAGACTTTTGGAGCTTAGACCCCCCTAGTGATGTCATCGAGGTTGAAAAGGGGGTGTGGCCATGCCAAGTATAGTAGACTGCCCCTGGTGGTGGTTGAGGGGATCTAGAGAACATTGGACCCGACCTGGGCTCTGGAGGTGAATGAGGAGGAGGAGTGTCGTAGAGAATCACTGAAGCGACAGCTCACGGCCATAGAGAGGAAAACAGGTTTAAAGCAGCAACGACACGATTGAGATCACGGCTAAACCTGATTGGGTTGAACACCCGACAGTCAGCTGATTAGAAGAGGAGAATATTGTGAATGAAGGAGACACAGAAACTTTTCCTGATTTAGCTTAATTGCAACTCCAGAATTTGCCTTTTCCAGCTGATTGTTTTTCTTTTGCTCATTTCTCTTCTCCTCTTGTCTCACAGGGATTTGAAGACCCAAAGGACAAGTGAGTAGTTTACTCTCCTTCTACGTTATTCTGTCTTTCTTCTCATCCAGCTCTTTGCCCTGTCTTCTTACCTGTCTGAAATCCATCTGCACTCGCTGACACTTCCTCCTGCACCCGGCACAGATCTTCAAATAAACTCAAAGAGCTACACAGCAGTTACTAACAAACTGTCATTGGCTCTGACTGGTAGATAGTCTCACTGTTGATTTATTCATTCTGCATTTAGCTTCCCACCCATTTGCTTACAAGCATAAACAAAGAAATACAGGTGGTGATGTTAAAGACACCAGGAAACTGTCAGAGCTGCACTGTTCATAAACAATTAAGATTTAGTTTAGTTTTCATCCTGTTTTCATCCTTCGTGATAATAACAGAAAGTTAAACTCCCTCAGTTTAACTGGCTGCAAACTCCCCTCATGTGCATCAATACGTCAAACACCACAGGAGGATACAGGCAGCAAACTTAATAACTTGAGTTCTTGATGGATAATTTTAATTTTTGACTTTTGCAAAGGTCCAAATATAATGTTAAGACCCTTAACTTATTCCCTAAATTGGAGAGCACATACAGTACCTCCGCCAAGGTCAGACAGGCAGGTTTCCTAGCTGATAACTGATGATAAATAAGAATGTGTGGTTCGATAAGATCCACCTGTCCACCAGTGTTTGTAAGTGTGATGAAGTTTAGTAAGACTTTTAATTGTTTATATTATTTAGTCAAAATCCAAATTATTGTTTGCCTTGAGATCATGTAAACAAAAAACACTGACCTGAATCAGTAATCGTCTCAACACAGCTGCAGAATTTCAATCAATGGAAGTGATACTTAGTTTAGTGTTTAGTCCAAGATGAGACGGATCATCAGATACTTTTCAATTTGCAAACACTTATCTAAACGTTAATTCACCTCTGAGTTCAGAAAGAGGTTAGGGTCGATTTACAAGTTTTCCTTCAGTGTCTCTCAGAAAATGCTTTTTCAGTTTTTCTTGATGTGTAAATGTCACGAAGTCTCATCTTGTTTTATTCAGGCATTTCAATTTCAGAAACACACAGGAAAACTTAAACCCAGAGGACGAGGTGGACGAGTTCCTGGGCCGGGCCATTGACGCGCGAAGCATCGACCGCCTGCGCTCCGAACATGTCAAGAAGTTCCTGCTCACCTTCAGAGAGCCCGACCTGGAGAAGAAGGTTAGGGGACACACACACACACAGACACACACACACACACAGACACAGACACAGACACATGCACACACACACACACACGCAGGCACACACAGGCAGACAGACATTGTGAGACATACTGCCTAAAAATAATTGGCCCGTGAAAAGCAATCTTCTCTGTGCAAAGGTACCAGGAACCAAGTAAAGTATCAAGAGACAGTGATGATACTGAACACCAGTATCTGCAGCTTATATTATTCTATAATATAAAATATATATATATATTATATTTTTAGAAAAAAGAGCTGTACAGAAACTACAAGGTAACTCTGAGTAGGCACACTTCAACATTTTTTACATATATTGAGATCAGATACAGCTTTTAGCCAGTAGAGTGGCCTTAGCTAGAAGCCGTTTTCATTTAAAGCTTCAGTGTGTAGAGTTTAGTGACCTCTAGTGGTGAAGTTTCGTGTTGCAGCTGAATACCCCTCACCTCACAATCCCCTTCCAAACATCAGAGAGAACCTGTGGTAGCCTACAGTTGTCATAAAAAATCTAAAGGTGTTTAGTCTGTCCAGTGTGGGATGCTGTAAAAAAGATGGCGGTCTCCTTAGAGAGGACCACCTCCTGATGTAAATATAAAGTATTTCAATATAAAGGGCCCATTCTAGGGTAAATAAAACAATAATTTGTACAATTTAGATGAAAAACACTTTTGAAAACATCACTAGGATTATTTGATATTCAGATTCTGCCAGTAGATTCCTTTCACCTAAATCTTACACACGGGACCTCTAAGGGAACTGTTGCCTTGTCGGAGAGGAATGTATGAGCATCTTTTTTACTGAATGTAAGAAAGGTCTGTCATCATGTGTTGAAGTGCTGTTTCCTTCTTCTCCTCTCCCTCCGTGCTGCAGTATTCCAAACAGGTGGACTCCAGGTTCGGAGCCTACGTGGCCTGCGCCTCCCTCGTCTTTCTCTTCATCTGCTTCATCCAGATCGTCATTGTGCCTCCGTGAGTCAACACTCGGATATGAAATACTGCGGCAGAGAAAACATCAGGAGACGCATCATTCTTCTTCACGTGCCCCCATTACACACTCAAATTGTTGTGATTAGAAAGCGAGATGACAGTAATTTGGCTCCTCGCAGACGCATCTGTTGTTGCTGTCGTTTTACCAACAGCAGGATGCTAACAGATGCTAACATCACCCATGTGTCTCCTCCCCCCTCTGAGTAATGAGCACTGTCACACATGTCAGACAATAAGGAGTAACAACTGCAAACAAATGTATAAAGTGATGGATGACGGAGTCTGGCTGTAATTATAGTGGATTATTCAAATAATCTGCTGCAGAAAAAGTATTTTCAAATACAGTGACAGCACAACATCAGGGTTAATCCCTGTGAATTGGCTGCAAGACAGGTTTAACAAGTTTAAAGCAACACTATATGTAACTTTTTTCTGAACAACAGTGCCATCTGCAGCCACATGTAATGATAAAGTGGTTTTCATTTAGAGAAATGTCTATCAGTGTGCTGGGTGGAGCTCTGACTGTGTCGTCCCACTCACTGCACTGAAACACGACTGAAAGCTGGATATTACCCATGATCCCCGGCTTCCTGACCCAGAGGATGCAGCTGTAACGAATCCATCAAACTCTGTTTAGAATTCTTCTTATTTTTAAAGTTTCCAGCTGAATATTGGAGAGAAACTCTGGTTCTAGTCTTTTTGAACTGATCTACTGTTCAGAACCAGTTCTCAACTGGCTGGGCCTGGTTCTTTGACTCTCAGTCAGTTCCACACTTCTCACAGGAGACTGTACCCACTCTCTAAAGTTACACAGAACAGACTTTCAGGGTGAGGAGTGGGAATGAGAGAGGAAACATTCTCCATATTTCCACTTCCCAGACTTATTGTACATACTTCAAATTGTAAATATCTTATTCTATCATCCAAATTGCGCAGTCATTTTCTTTACAACGTATTGCACGATCCCTTCTCTAGTACATACGATTTGTTTCCCATTTTTTTCTATATTTTCTGTATTCCTGTTTGCACAAACACACCAAGCTGCTATTTTAAGTTTAAGTATAGTTGCTTCTAAAACAAGCAGGTCTAAAAATAATAAAACATAAACATTTAATTGAAATAGCCCTCTATTTCTGAAATATAATTGATGCATTGTTCACATTGTACAACAAGGAACATGTGAATGAAGATTTATTGAATCCTGATGAGTTAGAGTGGAAATTATTTTTATTTGAATTGATTTGAGAATTGTGTCTGGTGGTTTTACCGACGCCAGCCTCAGAAAGCTGTGGAACATTTAGTGTCTCGATGATCCTCTCCAGAGTGAGGATCATCGAGTCAAGTTCTAGGGTAGGACTAAAAAATTGTGAACAGTTTATAGTAGCCCTAACGTCATGCTCAGGTTCCGGTCGGCTGTTTTTTCGCTCGTGCTTGTTTGCTTTAGAACAGAAACTTACAGCCGCACTCTAATCCCCTCCTCTTTCTTTAATCTCTTCTGTATTCAGGCTTTCCTCCCTGCCCACCTCTCTGTATTGATCTCCTTTAGTCTGCCTCTTTATTAACCTTTCCCCCGGATCCCTTCATCTCACCACTCCACTTCCTGTCTTAACCTCTCGCTCCTCCTCAGAGCCCCTCCTACGCCGTCTCCTCTCATTGTTGAATCTGTTTCTACTCTTTCTCTCCTGTATCCACTCCTGTCAAATTCATGCAAAAATATGCCGTTAACTTCCCTTGTTTTCCAAGCTCATTATCCCCTCACCTGCAGTATCTCACAGAAACTGTAAATTATTTAAAAAAACGCCAGAAATAAAATGTATATTTAAATCTTCTCTCTGTGTTGTGTGCAGTTCCAGTCTGATGATCGGCTTCTTCATCACTTGTCTCATTATCCTCACGGCGGTGATGTTCGTCTCCGCTGTTTACTGCTGTTTCGGGGTGAGTTGTCTGTGTCTGTGATGAATGGCAGCTCCGAGCAAACTCAGTTCCAACACATTAGTCATTTCTTGAGTGAATATAGGATTGTTTTTAAGATGCAGGATTCAGTTTTGTGGATTGAATATCAGCAGAGATGGACTGACGGCTTTTTCGGTTCTTTACCTTTTTATTATTGCTTCATATATCAGAGAGGATCCGACGTCATTGAGATAAATGTGTGACATCTGTTGTCAGGCTCTAGAAATGTTTAGACACTCAAATTCTTTGTAGGTACAAGTTAATATCTAAGTCTCCAGTGCAGATGTAGACATTATTTGTAAATAATAAAATCTTGTAAATAACATAAACACACTTAAAACTGCACTCACACGCTCTCTGTTAATGCTCTGCTTTTTACGACAGCTTGACAATAAAAAACATGTTATGCTTTAACGCCCGTCACCTGATAAATTAAGGAATAGTTATTAAGAAAAATATGAATTGAACTTTTTCAGTTTTTAATTCCTCTGACAGCTGCAGCAGGAAGCATTAGGTTTTTCTTCATATCAAAGATGAGGTAAATAAACTGCAACTGATGATGGTTCTTTTGAATCTTCTCTAACATGCAGTAATGATTTTGTAGTATTGTTGATGGAGAGCAGATCTCACCTCACAAACCACAGGAGGTGTTTTTTCCATCCATCTCCTTATCTCTCTGCCTCTGATTAGCCTTCAGAGACCGAAAGGATCTTAAAAGATAAAAGTGCTGCTCCTGACGGCTTCCACTGATGAGTCATGGTTCTATTCTGGGAGAAAAGAGCTTCCACTTGTACAAGTATTGAATGTACAGTCGGAACGCTTTGTGTCAGTCCTCCAATCAGACGCGAGATGAGGAAAAAGGATTTTTGGAACAATCAGCATCTATGTCACTGCCAGCTGTCCTGTTTTAAGGGTTAATTTTTTTAGTGGCTGCAAATAAACTAAAATATGAATGAACAAATTATTCTCTAGCAAGGACCAGGCCACAATGGAAACAGATGTAATGGATGTTGAGGAAAAACCAATGGATGCTGAGGGACTGGGGCTGAGGTGGTGTCTCTCATAGGCTGGACTGGGGAAAGAAGATGAAGAAGGGATGTGTGTATGTATGAAGAGAGGATGAATGGATGTAGGCGGGGATGAGGGAAGAGACGATACTGGGATGTCGGTAGGATGAAGGAAGGAGGATGAGGGATGAAAGATGATGGATAAAGGAAGAGGATTTATGGATGAGCGTGATGGGTTGACTGTGTATAAGAACACATCTGATTGGTGCGGCTGGGGCGTGGCCCTGCTCCTGATGTGAACTAGTTAACGTCATTCATCTTCCCCTCCTCCCTCGCCCCTCTCTCCCTCTCCCAGCTGTTCCCCGTGGCTCTGCAGACTCTCTCCAGGAAGATAGTCCACTCCAGACTGAACAGCACGCTGGTGGGCGTCTTCACCATCATCATCGTCTTTCTGTCTGCTTTCATCAATATTGTAAGCTCTCGTCAGCACAAGTTGGAAAACATACACTAAATATATAAGTCCTACTTTTCTTGTCATGTAAAGTATTTGAAGTCTTGAGGAACAGCTCCAACTTCTCCTCCCCCCCCCCCCCCCCCCCCCCCCCACTCACTGACCTTTGACCCTGTTCAGTTCACCTGCAGCAGCCACGACCTGCGGAGCTGCATCACGTCAGAACTCAACATCAGCCTGGGCAGCGTGGACGCCTGCCACGCCCGCCTCCTCAACTACAGCCTGGACACACAACACAGCCCCTGTGTGGACGACAGCCTCATCTGCAGCTTTCCTGAGGTACAGCTGTTTGCTCTGTGGGTGTTGGTGTGGGTGTGTGTGTTTGCTGTTTGCATGGTGTGATTTCTGACTTATGTGTGCCGTTAATTCTCTGGTTTATTACAACAACAAATTTGGCGGCATCATGCACATACTCGTGCGAGTATAAGAAATCAAATTCATCTGCAGGTATTACAAACTGAGGCTTTACATTAGATTGTTTTTAAGTTGTTTTTAAGTAAACCTGCTAAGAAACAAAAAGCAGTGAAAACCTTGGTGGAGGTAACAAACAAGTAGAACCACAATGTCACTCAGTAGAACACATACTTTTACCAGGGCCCAACAGTCTCCTTCAATTCTATCAAGCTGTGCCAAGCTACTGTCACTGATAGACATTAGTCCTCTTAATATGTCGGTTTGGTTTCATAAAGATCTATGAAATAGAACCTGAGAAATTGGGTCACATGTAGAAAAACAGATTCCTTGACCCACGTCCCATCCTTCCAACAAATTTTTGTGAAAATCTCTTTTGTAGTTTTCGTGTTTTCCTGCCGACAAACAATCAAACACTCTAAGAAACAAGGATGAAACATATTTCCTTGGCAGAGTTCACGATAAGTCATACGCTAAGTGAAGATAACTGCAGGTACAAACAGTTATTCTGCACAGTGATGTTTACATTAAAAGTAACATTCTCCTGTTTCCTCCCTCAGTACTTCTCGTGCTGTGTGCTGCTCAGTCTGCTCGCCTGCTCGGTCTTCCTGCAGGTCAGCAGCATCGGGAAACTCTTCCTCATGCTCTTCATCGAGCTGCTCTACCTCCTCATCATGGAGGTGCCCAAAGTGAGCCTCTTCGACAACCAGGACCTGCTGGTCATGGCCAATGCCATCAATGCCGCGTGAGTAACCTCAGTAAAGCTGTGTGTGTGTGTTGCTACACTGGATTAAATCTGTGACCGTGTGCAGATGCTCTAACACCTGATTGGCTCTTCTCTCTTCCTCCCATCACAGTGAGCACATGAATGGAACAAGGTGAGTCTGATGGCAGCTTCTGTTTCCGTAGAGACCCAGAGAGTCGGCTCCATCGTCCGATGAAGCCGACAGCATCTTTATCACTGTGCAACACATGCTAATGCTAATGAGGGCAGCTTGTTTTGTCACATGGCAAAAGTCCTTCATTACACCCACCTAGTTAAACTTTACTACATGGCTTTATATGACATTAGTGCTCAGTATAAACATGGTCAAACCAAATATGCTTGTGTGCTGCTCTCCAGCTGTGTGGTGGACATGAAGGTTCCTCTGAAGATCATGACCCCGGTGGTCATCACCGTCTTCGTCCTCGCTCTCTACCTCCATGCTCAGCAGGTGGAGTCCACGGCCAGACTGGACTTCCTGTGGAAACTGCAGGTTAGTGTCTGTGACCTCGGGACACAATGAATCATAAAATGTTTAGACTGTATATAAAAGATTTTGAATTTGTCTATGAGAAGAAAATTACACTTCTCACTTGATTTAGAACATCAGATTTATGAGTCTATGGTCTATGTTCATTTAGTCAATTAGGGGTTGTGTATACTGTGTGATTGACAGCTAGTAACGCCCAATGGCTGCAGGTCACAGCAGGTTTAGGTGGACGTGCAGTGTCCTCAGGCTCCACCCCTTGCTCCTCTTAATATGGCCTCATCTGATGGCGCTGGAGAACATGCCAAAGTCGAGGTTTTGAAATAAACCAATGGGTGACATCTTGCGGTTAAGGGTCAGGGTTTATAAGGTGATTAAAACATTTTTTTATTGCTTTAAGTATCAAATTCTGCTTCGCTGCAGGACAGGGGTCTTACGTAGCTTTGCTGTGAAGATACAGAATATCTGAAACAGAACAGACGTATAGATATTTAAACTTTTTACTAGAATCTATTATAAGTGCCGTGAATTCTCACTGTTCATAGAATAAGTTGAAACTTGTCTCCTCTCAGCCACGGAACAGGGGAAAAGCGATTTGTACTCAAACCTGCAGTGAAGTGTTCATTTCGTAATCAAATGTTGGCAAACCAGTTGAGAGGATAAACAAGTTATTAGTCTAAAAAAAGGTTGAGATGCTGGAGGAGTCTTTATTCTCCAGCTCAGCGCTGTCACTGATGGTTAATATTAAAACTAGTCTCCAGCAACGTTAACAGCTCTGCGACGCTCGGAGCAAAAGAAAAGACAGAAATGTCACAAGGTAGGAATTGAAGAGGTGGTAGAATAAACATCAATGGAAATGAATGCGTCTTCTTCATTTACTCTATTAACCCTGGTCACCAACTCTTCACTAGGCCACAGAGGAGAAGGAGGAGATGGAGGAGCTGCAGGCCTACAACCGCCGCCTGCTCCACAACATCCTGCCCAAAGACGTGGCCGCCCACTTCCTGCAGCGCGAGCGGCGCAACGACGAGCTCTACTACCAGTCGTGTGAGTGCGTCGCCGTCATGTTCGCCTCCATCAGCAACTTCTCCGAGTTCTACGTGGAGCTGGAGGCCAACAGCGAGGGGGTGGAGTGTCTGCGGCTGCTCAACGAGATCATCGCCGACTTCGATGAGGTGAGACGTGAGCACAGTCTCTATGGAAGGACCTGACGTTGGACGGATGATCAACCTGGAGGTTTCAGGACCTGAGCCTTTAGAGAATAAACCGTGTCTCCCGTCCACATTAGATCATCAGCGAGGATCAGTTCCGTCAGCTGGAGAAGATCAAGACCATCGGCTCCACCTACATGGCGGCGTCCGGCCTCAACGACTCTACATACGACAAGGTGGGGCGCACGCACATCCGCGCTCTGGCCGACTACGCCATGAGGATGATGGACCAGATGAAATACATCAACGAGCACTCCTTCAACAACTTCAAAATGAAAATAGGTGAGCTGCAGACAGATGAGGGGGTGGGGGTGGAACTCAAATGATGGGGACTTACAAACTGATTTACTTTATAAAATAAGCTCGGTTTAAAAATTCAAAATAAAAAAGAAACAAGACAATAAATATAATTTGGCCAACCAAGTAGAATCAATTGTTTACGTTCTGTGATATCAGTAGTTTATTAAGAGGAAGTCTCCACGTGTCCCAAGTGCAGGTGGTCTGGTTGTAATTAAGAACTTTGCGTGTTTCCTCTCTCAGGTCTGAACATGGGTCCTGTAGTTGCCGGGGTGATCGGGGCCAGGAAGCCTCAGTACGACATCTGGGGAAACACGGTTAACGTGGCGAGTCGCATGGACAGCACCGGAGTACCGGAGAAGATCCAGGTACCACAGTGGGACCATAACCATAATTCTCAAAATAAGAAGAGTGTAAACTTGTTTAGATTAATACACAAAAGTGTCTGCTCATTGGATGAAGAATAACGCTGAAAAAAGTGTTAATTATAAATTGCAGATGTGACCAATATGAGATAATTTGTTTATGAATTAAAATGCATTTTATACACAGATAGACGTGTTTTAATTTGAATTAATACGCTCCAACGAATCTTGTGAAAAATCATTAACGTAGAAACAAATATGATCCAATGAAAATGAAAAAGTGACAAAGCAGCTGCTCGACGACAGCCACAATACTTGGACGTCACTTTTAGAATCTTTTATGTAGATGACAACATTTAGAATATGATTGTTTTCAGTAACTTTTCATTTGTATGACAGAGACTGAGAAAAGCTGATGATTGTGGTGTTTCATTTCTGCCTCTATTCAATAAGTCTGGCTACATTTTATCATAAATAATTATGAATAAAAACACAGTCAAATAATAGAACCTAAATTAAGAAAATAAACATTTAGTATGAATGTAATTGCACATTTTTCTGCATTGTTAAACACGTAAAATAAATTAAATGCAGATACCAGTATTTTGGGGAAAGTCTCGTATAGGACAATTTTTTTTGGCAAACCGATGAAAATGCAAATGGGCTCTAATGGAAATAATTTAAATGATCTTTTTCCTTATCTGAAAAAGTGTCTGGCCTTTCAAATAAATTTAGCCTGATTTTAACCTAGATATCCTTTGAATTATAAATCTAATCGATGCTAAGTGGGAGTGGTTGGGTGCTAAAAATATACTAAATAATAAAAACGTGGAGAATATGATGAAAATAAACTTGTCCCACGTCCTCTTCCTGCCCTCAGGTGACCGCAGACCTGCAACAGGTACTGAGCTCCTATAACTACACACTGGAGTACAGAGGGTTGGTCACAGTCAAGGGCAAAGGAGAGATGATGACCTATTTCCTGACCGGCGGACCCCCCAGCAGTTAACACTACACTGAACCACCAACAACTCTGCCTCTGTCGTGGCTAGCAGCCTCATGGACCTCTGACAGCTTACTGAGACTAACTGAAGCCTCTCACAGCCTCTTCTTCTGGGGCCACAACGAGGACCGAGGAGGACGAACCTCCCCCCCAGAGCTCAGCCTGCGGAGGAGACTTGAGCGGGAGAGGCCTGGCGAGCCCGACTCTGACGTTGACACCAAAGATGTCCAATCAGAGCGCACGGACGGACAGATTTCACCAGCTTCGCGAGGCCCTGAAGGAAATAAATGTTCTCCGAGAAACTTATACTTGCTTTCATCTACCCGACGGGTTTGGACGAACATGCAGGAAGACACAAACTATGTTGCTTCCTCTTTCATTCTGCCTTTCTCCTGCTGAAGTACATGTAAAACACACAGTTTTATGTGTCATGTATACGATGCTCTGTCCTGTATGTAAAACACATGTTGTCGTGACGCAGGTACATATCTCAAAGTGTTGACACTCAGCCAGCACCGCAGCACTACCTGTCCTTTTCTGATAGTATCAGCAGTTCATTGATTAGCGGGGGAGTTGCACTAAGCTGTGTCTCATCAGTGAAGTGTGAGGACGTCCCTGAGAGGCCGATTGGACGTTTTTTTTTGTAAACACAGTTGGACGACACTCAGCGGTGTTTGTGGAACGCTTCCCGTCAGACGTATGAAATCACCAACTCACACCACAGTATCATCAGCGTACATAGAGAACACACTAAGAGGATGTCAATGAAGAGCTTTTACTAATCTTCGACATTTTGTATTTTGACTTCAGAACACCAAACCCCTATCAGATATTTTAAGATTCTATATTTTGTACATTAATATATTAGAGAGCTATCTATAGAACACCAACGTGTATTCAGATGTACATACTCTAACCACACCCGCGTTGGGATTTAGGAAATCCTCGCTCGTGTTGCCTGGTCTTAACGTGGAGCCACAGCTGATGAAGCGTTAACTTCAGCAGAGCGACGCACATAGACGCCCGTTTAGAGGTTTTCTTTTCTCGCTCTTTTACCCGAATCGAGCGTGTTCTTCTTTTTTTACCTGCAGGAAGTCGACCGTTCGCTGATTAGACGGCGTTTCGGATGATTTCCCTTCACCGGTGCGTTTAAATCTCACAGCGAGGAAGGAAGTGTCAAACCGAGCGAGGGCGCACTTTGAATGACGAGAGGACGAGGAGTGCATCGCCCTCGGTGCTCAAAAAGCCATTTTGTGCTCCGGTGCGTTCAGCCGTCCACCCCCTTCCCGCACCGCTCCACATCCCCCAGCCCCTCTTCTTGCTCGCTCAATCAGATGGTACGACCCAATGAATGTCCAATGATCTCCAATGAGGCCTTTTAAAATGAACTCTATACTAATGACGCTTACGATGCTCATCCTGTGGACAGGGAACGACGAGCCCGTTTGGAAATGTGCCCTTTTTATCTACTGTCGTTTTTGTTTTGTTTTTCTTATCAGAGCAGTTTTCTTCAGTATTACGTCACTCATCATGTTATCAAACAAGCTGTCTTGAACATGGGCCTGTCATGGATTTTTAGCGATTGTCAGCAATGTTGCAACAAAACACTGGTTCTGTTTGTCTCGGCTGAGTTTGCAGATCGAGGAAATGAGCAGATTTAACGTGGAAGCGTAAGGATCAGGCCGTCATTATTCCAATATGTATTTTTTCATTGTCAACATTTCTCACGAAAAAAACTAAATCACCTTCAAATGTTACTTTTTAACTCCCCGACCTTTTCTCTAACCAAGTTCATTTGTGAAGTCTTAAACACACTAGTTATGTTGAGCATCATTCAAACAGGAGTTAATAGAACATTTATTGGGACTCTTTGTGTTAATAACACATTTGTTGCTCTTCATTAGTAAAAGTTTCCTCCAGGATGTTGCATGTAGGATTGACTTACAATCAAATACAATATATGGAGGCTTGACTGCCACAGCAATTAATGTTTTTTAAATTTCTTTTAAATAGGATATATTAATAACCTAATTAAACTTAGGTTTTTAGAAACAAATAACAGTGAATGAATTGGCTTTGATTGTTTGTGTTGCTAGAAACTCATCAGCAAGTAAAAATGATAATTAACCATGGTAAGACAGCAGGTGGACTTTGGTTGGCCAGATGCAACATGTTGGCGGACGTTTGGCCAATCAGAGCCTCCGCTGGGTTGGACTTGAATTTTAGGTGGCGCTGATATGTATGTTTGGAGGGAAAATGTTAAGCAGACATGTCAATCAACGGAATGGCAAAAATAATCTGTAATTTTATCCCAAAATTGAATTAATTGATCTTTTTCAGTCAGTTTTATTAGTTCACAATGAGTTTAAAAATGCATGCTTAAATTATCACCATGACAATAGATCTGTATCAACTTATTTTAATTAAAGAAACGACAGCTTCCTTGTTCAATGTGCCACACACGTTCTTAGCAGCAGAGGACTAAGATAAGTCCAGGTTTTACACAGGGACCCATTCATTCTTGATTTTGGTCTTTTCTTGGGGCTTGTTGACAGTTTAAAAAAAAAGGTGCATCAGCACCAGTTTCCTGTTTGAAAATAACGAGAGGAGCTCGTCACTTTGCTTTGAGCCTGAACAACAGAACGTCTGCACCGCTGGTTTCTGTTTGGTTACTGTACAGCACTGCTGCTGCCCATCATCTCACACCACTCGTTCAACCTTCAGCGTGATCCCGTCAGACTCATTGAATGCGGTGCTTGTTCTGTGAGCCCTGTTCTGTTATTTTTTTCTACTGTCGATTGTGCAGGAACGTGCCATTAGAAAACACAGGGGCTCATAGAGGAGGCCCAGACGTGAAGTGGAGGCTGCAGCTCGTCTTTATCTTCTGTGCAGCCGAGGAGCCTCATGGTGACTTTGACACGGTGAAGCAGCGTCTGTGCCGAGAACAGCAGGACAGACGAGAGCGTGGGTTGTTTTTGTTGTCATGCCAAACACTATGCTCTTTTTTTGTTTACAGTTTAAATAAACTGCTGAGATTCTTCACAGGTACATGTCGACTCTTTTCTGTGGTGTCACTTAACGGATTGAGATGACTGGATGTTGACTCTGTGCAAAGCTGCAGCAGGAAACTCAGGTTTTATCTAATCCATTACACAGCATGGCCAAAAGTATACCTACACTCAAACAGTAACATTCAGTCAGTGGTGGGGTGGAAAAAAGCACATTTACTTTGTAGCTGTACCTTAGTACATTTCTTCACATTTATTTTCAGGTACTTTTTACTTTTACTCCACAACATATATCTGCAAGTAGCTGTACTTTCTACTCCATAGCATTTTTAACAGCAATCCATTGCATGTCCGAATTTTTTTAATAGTTTTAGGAGTAATAAATAAGGGGGGGGGACTTGATCGCTTATCCAATCAGAGCAAGCATGACACATTGGACTCCGCCTCCTGCAGAAAAAACATCTGACATGGATTTCAGAAGACACCACCTCCGAGATTCAGCTCGATTTTTATTTAAAATCAAGTACTTACTTGGATTTACTCAAGTAGGAAGTTTAATTTGGTGCTTATACTTTAGTGAATTTCCATGTATTTATTTGTACTTTTATTTAGTAAAATGCCGTTTGTGACCAGAAATATTTTTAGGCTGCAACATAGAATTATATTTTAGACAATCTGCTTCCAACTTAAATCCATTAAACTCCAGTTTTAAATTCCAGGATTACCAACGTGCTCAATTGTTCATTCAGTCAACCAACAGATGGCAGCAGCACTACAGCATCTGGTTTCTACATAAGCTCCTTTGTTTTCTTCTGTTTAGAAATGATGGAAGGGAAGGAAGCAACGTGATCATCTGCAGATTAGCACCCTGAGTGGCGTCTCATCCATTACAGCCTCAATATCTGTATTTATATACCAGTCAAATTACATCGAGTGAGAATGAATGAGGGTCTTTAAGTTAATTGAATAACTCTAGATAAGAAGCAGCACTTGCATGTAATTGAAATCAAATTCTCTTCATTTGAATGTAAGCAAACGTGCAGTTTTGAGCTGTGCAGCAGACGTTAACCACTTTGCTTCAGCGATTTTCACAGCAACTCAAACACATGTTGGAGGAAACCTCCTCCTCAGAGCCTCCTAATGATTCTGACCTTTTTGAACAGCCAACCCGCGAGAGTCCCTGACTGCGAGCTGTGCCACAAAAACATTATCGCCTCTGACATTCAATTGAGTTCAAATTGTCCACGGAGTAGTCTACAATTTACACCGCCTGACATTAAAGCCCACACACTTCCTGCTCCAGTAGAAAATACATTGCAATTTCATTAATCTACATCTGGAGGAAAACTGGACAAATAACATCAACTACATTCATCATTATCATAATAACTCTTGTGCCACTGCTGGTTAAATAAAATTAGAAACTAATTGCTACCAAAAAAATAAGAGATTCAAACGCCTCTGATTCATGACACAATCTGTTGCTTCAGCAAAAACTAAACACATTCAATATTTTTTTTTATGTTAATCGTGTTATTTTAGTGTTCCAGAGCTGCACTGAGGAAAATTAGTTCTAAAACAAGAGTTGGTGCATTTCAGCTGGAATTAACCGGACCAGGGCACATCCTGATAAATCAATACATTTCTGTTCATTCCTTTATACTGCTTGTCTTGTATTTTTTAATGTTGCAGGGCTGACATGAGGTGAGAGGCAGGGTCGCCGTACATCCCAGCGACATAGAACAGAGAGAAACTTTTCACTGTCACATTAACATCTACAGATGATTTAGAGTCTCCAATTAACTTAAACCCAATCTGCATGTCTTTAGGGTGTGGGGGGAAGCTGTAGGAAACCCACACAAACATGTGGCGATCAGGTAACTGCACAGAAAAGACTCCTGGTTCCAACCGATGCGTCTTCATTTGTGACATGAAAGAAGAGACAACATGAAAGCGCTTTCAGTCTCAGATATGCTTTTAATCCAGTGTTCAAACACATTTTCAAATTAGAGCCATTCTTTTCCACTTCTGCGTTTCCTGAATCGAACCCTGCATATACAATAAAGTATTGTATTATTCTGTGAACTAATAACTTTAAAATGAATAAAAATGTGGTGGGGGGGAAATCGCATACAAATATTGTTTTGCAGTTCACTCCCACGTTCTTAGGAACTGGAAAGAAATCGTAAAACAGTATAAAACCATTGAAGTACATTTTTTCAGATTTTACACAACACACATCTTCTGTCACTGCTGTGGAAAAAGAACATAAACAACTGGAGCCAGTGAAGTACAATCCAGATCCAATCAAATCCGAGCCATATTGTGTAAGGAACTATTAGGTCATGTAGGTGTGGTGCGTCTGCTGGAAAGCGAGGGAACATTCTCTGAACACAGTGATGAATCATACGAGGCTGAAGTGAAGCAGCGCTCCCCAGACAGATGTGGAGTGCAGCTGCCAGATGGACACTGAGGCTAGTTGCGTGTGTTTACTTCTTTTCTTTTCCCTTTTAACTTTGATCAGTATAGAAAACAAAAAGAACATTATGACAATATTGGCACAACAGTTGTGCTTCTCATGAACAATGAACAATAAAGGCATGACTCATGTCTCTACCCTTTTCCATTGGTTTACTATTTGTTGGGATGCTGTAGGAAGCCGGGAAATCTTCCCGTCGTTTTAGAAGAAAACCTCACGCAGCTTATTCACGATGAATGTGGCGTCTCCTGATTGTAATGACGTTAAATGGGAATTTTGTGCTCATATCCATTACACAGGCAGAGTGAGAGGCTGAGTTTTTGTCTTCCTAAGTGCCTGATGCAGCCGTGTCTGAAGCGAGGGGATCGTCGGGGGGGGTACACGCCAAGGGCTGCTCAGATGATCCGAGCTGCCTCTGGCCTCAACCACACAGCAAGTTCCTTTACCGCTGCCAACACAGACTTGTTTATTAACAAAGTCACTTGACACAGGCACATGCTCGCGGCTGTGTGGGCGAGGAAGTGGGGAATGAATGCTAACAGGCTGTTTGTGTCGACTGGAGCCGGGAAAGCTTTGTGACAAGATGCACATTTTTAAAAGAAGCGAAACATGAGACAACAATTAAAACTGATAAAATATCTGTATAAATCTTCACTGAGCATGTGCCAATGAATCCATCAGGAAATAAATAGCTAAATGAACCATCTACAACATTTATATTTGCTCTTCAAAGTAAGATATTTGGCTTCTAAATACAGAATGCACAAACATTGAAGTGATATATATGTGAGGCAGCGTTGCATAGTTTCAAGCCAAGACTTAATCCAGAGCCCTGCACGAGGCCAGGTAATCAAGCATTCATGTGCAAATAAAAGCATATAACAGGAAATTAAATGCAAGCTGAATGTTGTGGAAAAACAGAAAACAGGACAAACTGAATTAACTCTGAAATCAAAGAATATTAAATACAGAAATATGTTGTTTCATGTGTCAAACTTGTATAAGTTTTGTATGAATTTTCATTCTAGGTAACATATAATTTGGTCAGATATTTTATAAATTGTAAATTCTTCCAAGCTCCTACCACAGCGTTTGAATTTTGAATACTGAAACTTAATATCTTAAATGTAATGGGAGGTTTAACATGACGTAAGATATTACAACGGTTTGTCTACGGCTATTTGAATTGAAGAGGGTTTTAAACATGACAGGTCGTTCCAATACTTAATTTTGTCGCTGCTGTGAGAGCACAGATGGCAAAACTGAACATCCTGAATACAGGAATAAACTATAGCTGCAAAGAAAGGAAGTATCAGTAAATGTCGTAAACAGACAACTTCTCAAATCAATCGAATAAATTCCTCAGATGATTCAAGGCTGCAGCAGTGTGTCTCACTCAGATTTGTCCACTGGTTCTGGGATTGAGTGAGAACAAGACGACTGCGGTTCTGCCAGATTCCCTCTTACTTGGTCTCCACTTTGGCCTCGAACTGGTCGGTGCTGCCTCAGCTGTATTTCCAGGGCTTTCGTGAGACAGTTGGTCCATTTTTCCTCTGTGTTTAAAGTTTTTGTCAGACGTTATAGTCCGGAGCTTTGCCCAGCGGTTGTCTCAGTTTTATCTGCAGGGTCATGAAGGCGCCCACGGCCACATGGAAGAGGATCTGCCACATGTTCCTCAGTTCATACAGATACATGTTGGACAGACAGATGAGTGCAAATGCCAGGAAGGACTTACTGTTCCTCCACACAGAGAAGTAGGCAAACAGGTAGCACTGAAGGGGGAAAGGAGAAGAATGTGAATGTTACACACTGACCAGTTGCAAGTTGTCATCATGCTTAATTGGACAACAAAGCTGCTTTAATTCATGTCCAAGTCAGTTACTCAGGACATTTTCTGGAACTCCTCCAGCCAGTCCCCAAATAAAATGTCCAGAAAACGAACATGAGTGACCTACAGCAGGTAAATCTCCAGAATGAGAGTGTGTGTATGGATGACGTTGTGAACATGTGACAGACATTAAACCAATTTTCCTGACTATTTCCAGAGTTTGGCTTGAGAGCTTAAGTCTGTTCAGTCCATAAGAAACCTAGCCTGATTACCTTGTTCCTACATAAATTTAACAATTTTCAGTAGATCGTGACTCCAGATAAGAAATTTCAAAAAATGAATAAAGCATCGAGAGCTGCACAAAAGGGGCTGATGAAAATGTTTCAGAGAAGGTAGTGCACGGCAGTGAAAGGCAGAGAGCTTTTGCTAATGTTAGTCTAGCTGACAAGCTGCTGAGCTGTAAAGTGCGGGGCCATTAGTCAGCCAGTCAGCCAATGATGAGCTGCTCTTACGGCAGACTATCACTTACCTGATACAGACAGGCTGCTGTGCCGAGGAAGAAGGCAATCACATAATTAAAGTCTTCATCGTTATTCTGCAGACAGGATGAAAAGAAACAGAGAAAAGTTTAGTTTTCAATGCCTGGACAAGGCATCTTCAAAATAATATAAAGAAATATCGCCGGTTCAATATCTTTCCGATTTTTTTTCCATTTATTTTAAAAGACTATGTAATATACAGATTCAAATGGAATGGACAGGATACAGCGAACTGGTGCTCTTATGCACCTGAAACTTCTCTACATTAGTGTGATAAGAACTACCTAAGAAGAACTAGTGAGACCATCTTAAAAGGTGCGGTTTGGGGAACTGTCATGTCGTCCATCTTTACATGCAGTCAATGGTTATTACCCTTATGACTTTCAGACCCAACTATGAAAATAGACTTAGTGCATATGAAACCTAGATTCGTCTTTATGTCCTCACCTGTAAAATGCTCTCTATAGCATGGACTCCTCGAAGCAGGTTCAAGCCTCCACAGAGGACACTTAGTACACAGGACACGATGCCTTGGAGAGTCACCGGCTCCAACATCTGTGTGGGAGCTGGAAGACAGAGACAACATTTAAAAAAACTAAAAACATAAATATATTTAAAAAAAAGTGCCGGACAAAAAGATAAATCCTTGAATAGAAATAACCTAAACAAACATTGGATCCATAACTATCATCAAATTATCATACTTCATCCTCCAGGACAAAATCCTGGAGGATGAAGTATCCTATGTTCTCTGAAAATGGTGACTGGCAAGGGCAACCATCGGAGAGCGAACCCAGCGTGGAGAGCTGCAGTGAGGAGGATGTCAGGCGAAACACAACAGCTCTAAGTGACCTGAGGTGGGTTCACTTAGCTCGGAGCAGCTGAGGTGTGACGGCAGGTACAGGAGGGGAAGTGGATCTGAGCAGCAGAGAAACAGTGGGACAGTTTGACTGAACCACGTGATATCTGACTACTACACTTATAGAATATTCCAGGTTTTTAGATGCAGGTTTTTACTGAAAATCTTTTTTTCAAACTGATATTAACAGAGATTTTATGTGACGATGCTTCCAAAGGTTTCCTGCTGTAAGAAGCACTGTTTGCAGTTTATAAAGTGAACAATCCTTTCTCACAATGAACAATGAGAGTAAAGACAATGCATCCAGTATTTGACTGCTGCAGAGACGCATGCAGGATTCTGAGGAAATAACTGGTGACCTGCTTGCGTGTTACAAGACCAGTGGTACCAGTATTAAGAGTACTACATAAGGATTTCATGATTACACGAGATAACCCTCTGTTCATCTCCAGAAGGGAATCTAAGCAGGTGATCTAATATAACAGCAAACCCTCTTTTATAATTGAGTACTTGCATGGGGATGTGTATGTTTTCAGCAGAAGCAGCTCATGTCCTACCTATGCCCTTGTACTTGGTAGGTGTGTGTACAGTGAATCCATTGATAGCTCGCAGGTCCTCAGGGGAGAGCTGGTAGGGCGGTCGCAGCCTGATCTCTGTCTGCATGTCAGACAGGTTGATCTTGGTGGACAGAGAACGAGGGCTGTTGTAGCGCTGCTTTGTCTTCTGGATGAAGGTGTCTGACGGATCACAGTGCACAACAAGGTGGTTTAGTATCAGCGGGAGTGAACAACAAGGGGGATAAACACGTTGTTTGTATTAAAGAGGAGGATATTCTGTCAAGGTTAAAGAACGATTTCAGCCTATGATACTCTGGATGAAAACTGAAATGGTTGTCAAATCTGAAACAATAATAATTTACATAGACTGTATATAAAGATGGATCAAAACAATGTTTAAGAATTCATGTGTTTGACAAGTTTTCATTTTTATTAGTTATTTGCTGAAAGATGAACTGACCCTAACCCTAATTATTTTAGATTTTTGATTGGACAAACATGTGGCCGTTGAGATTTAGTAATGGCTATTCTAACCAAAAATTGCAAAGATAATAGAAAACAGAGCTCACCAAATTCAATAAAGGAGTAGGGCCGCACAACGCTGCTGGTGCGTTTGGTGTCATACGTTACTATGAACTCTTTCTGCAGCTCGTCCAGGAAGCAGAAGGCCAGCACGTTGGGGTAGTTTGCCGTGCACACCATCAGGTATCCAACACCCAGTGAGCTTATGAAGCTGAAACAAGAACATCATTACTTTTCATACACTGCACGGTTTTCCTCACAGAAATGATGGGACACCTTAATTTGGACATCAAGCTAAATACATTGCAGATGACAGAGAAAAACTACACACAAAAGATCAAAGGGTCCAACTGGGATTAATTTGGAAATATATGGGGGTCCAAATTTAACAAAAAGCCAGAGTAATTGAAGATCACCGTCACAAGACCTGTGAAACTATGTGAAGTCAATGTTCAGCTTCAAGGAGAGCAACAACACCTCTGACATCCTGTGATTTTCAATTCAATGATTTTTGTTTGTTTTAGGTTAATCAAATTAAAAATGACTCAGTTTAATGTCTGTTTAATTACTTCTTCTACCCAGTTTGCCATTATGCTAAGAACCATAACACACTCAAAAACAGGCTTTAAAGGGGCCTCGGATATCACAGTACAAATTAACCTGCCTCATTCTGACCTTCAACGTTTATTGACCTCCTCTTCTTCAGATGCTCCAGGCCCTTACTCATTAAAGAGACTCTGATCATCAGAGGCTGTGGTTTTTGAAAGGTATACGTTATGGCTCACTGATGGGGATTTTGTTAAGTTTATTTTGAGGTCATGTCCTCGGTTTTAATAAGACTAATTAGCCCATTACAAACAGTGATTCTGAGCGATTCAAAGCATTTCCATGAGCACTGCCCTTTTAGAAAAAGTCTGACACTTCTAATGAAAACCTGTCAAATCACTGAAATTAAAAAGCATTTTTACATAAATATCACATGAGGGGGAGAGGAGGTTGACAGTTAGAAGTAGAATGTTAATCATGCAATGGGGCACCTAGGATGAAGATGTAGAAAAATAATTTAAATCTCTATTTTATAACTTGAATTTGAAATACATAAAGCAAATAAAGTTCAAAGTCAAATAAAAACAGATGTTGCATATTCTGGATATCATGTTTTAAATAATGGTTCTAATGTAAAGGGTCTCAATAATGGCCCACCATGAGGACATTAAATCAACATTCAGTAATACCTACTTGACATTGTACGTTCCAGTCTTAAGGGTGCAGCGGTCCGGAAACTGGCTGAGCTTTTTAGAGAGACCTTTGAGATGCCGCTTGGTTTCCTGAAGCTCTTTATCCTGCTCATAGTCGGTGGATGCAGAGAGTGGCAGGCCGTCCCCAACCCGAACCACAGAGGCAAACACTACTGTTGACATCTTACAGCTTTGGTGATCTCCCTGAAGACCTGCAAACATACATACCATGGAGAGGAAAGCTTGTTAAGTTGAAGTTTCTTCTTGTATGTTGAGAGTTGCTAGAATTGTCTTTAACTTTGTTAAAGCCCTGGCACTAAGCCCTGGTAGCACATAACCCTGACCCTCATTCCCCTCCACTGACTCCAGATAAAGGTCTGGATTAAATACAAACTCCTCCTTCTCACCTATAAATCCCTTCCACGCCCTAGCCCCGCATTATTGAAACTGACCACCTCCACCCCTACACTCCGCTCAGAAGGCTGCGGTCCTCGATCTCAGCCTTCATCTCCAACACCAAACTGCAAACTTTTGGAGAAAGACCCTTCTGTGTCGCAGCCCAGACCCTTTGTAACTCTCTCCTGGCCAAAAGACGCAATGCTGCACCTCTGGACTGGAGCTCACTGATGCCCTGATCCAGGTCTGGGAGGAGATCCCCTCTCAAACTGATCGCAACTGCTGATTTGGAGCGGCAGAGTAGTAGAGGTTTTCCAGAAAATACATTTGTAGTTTTATCTGGTAAAAGAACTGCTTGAAAATGCAGAACATCTCTACTTGTTAACACAAGTCACCATCCTACATCAGTCAAGCAAATCCCTGTTTTGCTTTCCAAACTATCAGATATAATGCAATTCTAATGTATAGTTTTACAACTTGAACAAACCGCACTCAGGTGCTAATACTCTTGCTGTTTTGATGATGTCAATTATTTTTTATGCTAAAATAACTTTTACCCTTCCTTCATTGATTACTAGAAAAGACTGGAGCCAGCATACAGTTAATTTTCTTACCAACACATTTGGAGTATTCAACAGTTTGAACATCTGAGCAACAAATGTGCAATACGTAGTTCTGTGTTTGTTATACTCTCATTCCTGATGGTTCTCACACACGACATGGGTGGGTCCCGCCATCAAATTAGGAAACTCTTACAAAAGCACTGTTCAACTCATCCTGCACAATTTGCTACATGTGTTTCTACAACATGCTCACAAAATCCAATAAAAAAACTATATCTCAGACATGAAGGAGAGACCTATCACAAGCCTGACACTCGAAGCAAATTACACCGACCCTTAATCACCCCTTTGAATTTATGGTTTATGTTTCATGTGTTGTACTGGCCTACCTGTGGGTGTTAACTGACTGTAAAAACAAATTTCCTCTGGGGGACAACTAAGTCTAAAGTCTAAAGCAGGGGTGCCCAATACGTCAATCGCGATCTACCGGTCGATCGTCAAGGTAGTGTGGGTAGATCGCATCACGCATGCACGATTGGACAAGAGGCAGTCACATGGACGCTCCGGCGCTCTCATAGCTAATTTACAAACGCACCCGTTGACGTACCCGGCCTTAAAACCACACTTACAAGGGCCGTCTACAGTCCCGTATGCCTGCAGCCATAACGTGGATACCGACATGAAAAAAAACAAAAACGGGTGGGTCCGACCTGTCTTGGAACACCGTACATGTTTGTGTTGGCAGCAATGCCAATATGTTTTATTTGGTTGGTAGATCATGTTGAGCTGGTCATTTCAAAAGAAGTTCACATGCCTATAAAGTTTGGGCACCCCTGGTCTAAGGTGTCTATATCAACAGTTGCGATTATTCCAAAATTTTAGAAAAACATTTTGGCTCCTTCATGTGCTTCAATGACTTGTGTCCCCAAACTAAGACATCATCTTTAAACCCAACATATATAACATTGCATTTAAGGAAAAATATCTTTCATACAATTCTGTCCTAGTACTAAGGGACTTATGCATGTGCGGGTTTTACAGCTCTTGTTTAAATGAAGGAGCAGCTATAATTGAAGTATTGAACAGTCGCTGAGTGACTGTGTGGTGGCTTAAAGGGAGAGTTCACCCAAAAAAAGAAAAACCACTCATTATCTACTCCCCATTATGCCGGTGGAGGGGTGGGTGAAGTGTTCGAGATCACAAAACACTTTGGGTCTCAGGGGTAGACCGTGTTGCAGCCAAATACAATACAATTGAATTACTAGGGATCAATTCTTCATGCTACCATGTTTTTAGTGTAAATGTCTGCTGTGATCCACGTGCGAACGCTGCTCCAGAGGATAACAGAGGACATGTAGGATAAAACCCGGTATAAATGACCACAGAACCACTATGGAGTCATGTTGTGTTTTTGTCTGTTGTTTTATTACGTTTGAAGGAGTCCCCATTTACTTCAATTGTATTGGACTTGGCTTAAACACTGTTCACCCTGAAACTCCAGAACTGTTTTGTGGACTCAAACACTTCACCTGCTCCTCCCCACTGGCATAGTGGGGAGTATACGAGTGTATATTATTTTTTTGGTCAACTATCCCTTTAAGTTAGGACCATGGACAGCTCCACACTGAAGGGGGGGGGGGGGTTGATAAATGACGTCGCGACGTGTTTTCTCTGAACTTGTGGGAAAAAACATGTCATAGCTTCAAAACAAACAACTTCACTGTTATCAGCTGGTTTAGTGATGAAACGTTACGACCACAGCTTGTTAGCTAGGTTAGCAGCTAACGAGCGAATAGACTTAGCTGTATTTCCACACAGCATATGTTTGGTGCATTAGCCACGAGCTTCGTATCATATTCACGCTTCTCTTTGACATTACGTCCCAGTTTAAATTACAGGAACAACCCGATAACTAGCTCTATTAGAGAAAACTAGCCACCGTTAGAAGCTAACCAATTAGCTCATTCGTCTTAACGTAAGCAGGCTAGGGGGCTAACGGTATCTCCGAGCAACGCTACGAGTCCGACTGAAGAAGAGACGCGTGTTAAGCAGTGTGAGATGATTGGTTTGAGTGTTTAATACCTGGTAAACGAGTGTAGCATCGTGTAGAAACCAGTGACGTGCTGCTCTGTGAGTGAACAGTTAGCACAGGAAGCTAACGACAAGCAGCAGGGGTGGATCTGTATATCCGTACGTGGCTGCTTCGCTTTGCATTGTGGGTAAGGACGCTCCTCTGAATGGATGAGTATAAAACATCTGGATCATTTCACCCTGTTCCGCGTTTGACGTCACAGAAAATTATAGTACTGTATGAATAAACTTATGTCCAATTGATCTAAAATACAATTACTTTTATTATTTATTATAATAAAAAAATTCTGTCATTGAGACAGTTTCTGCTTTATTCATTTGTATGCTCACTCATTTAAAGGATCTACTTTACCTATCTAATCCAATAGTGTTGTAAATACTTTTTTTTCTATTTCAGAATGCTTTGTTTTATTTGATCAACTTATTTTTATCTCCAGGGATTTTTCAGATCAACTAATGTATTGTGTTTGTTTCCAATCTTTCTCTAATTTTAATAAAAACACAGTATGTTAGTTATCTGCATAGTTTGTGCTGTTCTCTCCCACACTTTAATCACTGTTAAAGACACACCTCTCCTCTTCTTTTCGATATGAGAATGTTGTTATCCCAGTAAATTTAATTGTATTATCATTAGTGATGTGATATATTGCGTGCTTTCTTGTTATACCTTTTACTTTATAAAGCACTTTGATCGACCAACTTGTTTTAAATGCTACACAAATAAAAGTTGACATTGACATTATTTGAACTTTACCATTAGGAAATCCTGTAGCACTTGGGTAACTTAAACAAAGTTATGCAATATCTTAGGGTAAAAGGAGGAAAGAGTGAGAGGTTAAAACATAAAGTTCAACATATTTTTTTTTAAAATTAATAAATGTTACCGGGTGATACTATATAGAGATAATACTGTACATTGAACCAAAAATGCTATCAAAGAACTATCATGTACAGTCGATGATGGTTGACAGTAAAAAAGTTACTATAATATTCACTATTTTCTCCCCAACTCCAAGTCTGTAAATATTCATGAGGCCATTAACTGTGATAGATACTGTTTCATTATTCAAATATTTACCCCATTTGTATTTCTCATTCCAGTTTCCCACTAAACCCAGTAACAAATTAGCTTTACTCCAACCATCTGATGCTGAGAAAAAATTGAGAAATTTAAATAACATGAAAAATGAATGTGTTCCCAAAGCCTGCCGGGCGCTAGTCCTCTGCAATGAGCCATTCACATCATGAGCATTTTCTCCTATTTTCATACATTTCCTGTTACGATATGGACGAAATACTCAAACTGTGGCCGGAGGAAATGAAAACAATACAGACACACTTATTGGCCTCATCCCTCACACATACCTGTGCAATCTCCCCAGAGCTGTGGCAATGTGTCAGCCTGGAGGGACCTCCTCAGTCCCCTCATGGTGTGAGAGAGGGAGACAGACACAAAGTGAGAGCGGATGATGGATGCCTGCTGCTGCTGACAAGTTGATGAATGGCCACAAGTCTCAGGCAAGTGTTCAATGCAGAGTGTGTCAGGTGTGAGGAAGGCAGTGTCGTCATTCACAGTGACACCGTCTAAACAGATGTGCAAACACATCAGCATTCAAATGCATCAGCGCCGGTTTCCTCTTTCCCAGGATGTCATCATTACACGTTTCAACTTTGAGCCCAGAAACTCTTTAGAACCTTGACATATCTAAAAACACACCTTTAGAACATTCTCCCGGTTCAACTGCAGGAGTTTGACATTTTCCTGGAAATTCATGAAATGTATTGTTCTACTCTCTTGGGTAAGAATTCATTCAGTATAATGAAAGTTGCAATGCAAGTTTCGAAGGGGTAATGCATATACCCTGCACACACACTTTACCCTGCAGTCAGGTGATGCTGAGAAACCTTTGTTTTACTGTAACAACGTCACTTCATTATGGTCATCGTGATGTCATTCACATTACATGATGATGAATGATTGGATCAAAAAGGTATTGGATTAAGTTCACTTCCAAGTATTATTCCAACCAAGTTTGTTATTTTGTACAGCCTTAGTTTGTCTTAGAGAGGACACTCATTGGTATAATGCATTTCCTAGACAATTACCTTAACCCTAACTATCCACACTAAGTGCCTTATCCTAACCCTAAGCATTAACCTAACCTAAACCTAATTCTAATCCTAACCCTAAAACCAAGTCTTCACCCCCAAACAGTCCATTAAAGATGGGTCACCAAGTGAGGACAGGCCAAAAGGTCCTCACTTTCCCACAATGTCCTCACTATGTTGGTTGTAAACTGGTCCTTACAAAGTTAGTTGTACACACACACACACACACACACACACACACACACACACACACACACACACACACACACACACACACACACACACACACACACACACACACACACACACACACACGACAAATTACTTCATAGATTTGTTTAAGGATATGTAAATGTGTATAATAAACAGTGGAAGTATATGTACCTTCTTAAATCTTATCACATAACTTTGTTTGTCCTGGGATCAGACTGCACGCAGTCGGTGATTTATCTGAAATTGTTCCTTTGCTTTATTAATGGTAAGATAACTGGATAAATTGAGCCACACATCATCCCGCTCTTCTTTTTAGATTTCAGCACCGAGGTCATTCTACCATTCAGATTTATTTATTGAAGTGCTGTTTTAAATTATCACTTTTGCTAATGTGTCCTGCAGTAAGTGGGTCATTTACAATCTTTTAAATCAATGATGAAATATTTCTCTGAACAAAAAGTTAATTCAAAACATACAACTTACTATGCAGTATCCTAGGTACTTTCCTCATTACATTGAAGATCAAACTGTGTTGTTCTTTCTTTCATAGAAATAATGAATTTAAAATAAAAAAAAAGTTAAAGATTGATTTTACTCACTGGTCTCTTGGAAGGTGGATTCAGTGGTGGGAGAGTGGTGAAGCAAAATGACAGTTAGGATCTGATTCAGCATCTATAGCACGAGGGTCAGATATTGATCATAAATAATTGACAGTAAATGTATTGATCTAATTAGGTGTAGCCCTCAGCTAATACTCATGTGAATTGAAGTTGTGTGCATGGTGCAGCTGGCTGCACATATACAGAGGAAGCAAAATCTTTACTACAGTTTTTATTGTTTCACTGGTCAATCAGGATTTGACATTTTCATGGGAAACTTATTGATTTAATAAATCATTATTGACGGATCCAAATATTTCATGGAAATGTCGCTTCTCTTCTCAGTGTTGACTAACGGCTCCATTGATTTCCATGGAAAGTGAAAACCGTGATCTCACAACAGAGAATGCAAATCATTTTGATTACAGCCTCGTGAGAAATGTGCTAAAGAAAATCTTTATCTCTCTCAAGCAGACACTCAGAGGCCGCTTTATTTTATTGTTCTGCTCTTTGGTGCAATTTGTCCCAGTGTCAGCATATCGAATGGTGTAAAAAATTATAGTAAAGGAAGGAACTAAAGGTTGAACGGAGAAGATAAAAGAAAAGTCAACAGCAGGTGGCTGCTTTTTAACAGTGCATCCAAAAAGAAGGGTCATGTTCGCAGTCGTATTAAAAATGAACTGAAGCAGAAGTGAGGCAGTGGACACAGAAACATTACAGAGATAAAACTGTGATCAGCCCCAAACACAATCATCTATAAAGGGAAAATGGCTCCTGTTAAGGATACTTGAATGGGAGCAGACCTTGACTTTGTGTTAACGGCCCTCCATTTCCTATGCTCATTTTCCACAGGTTAAAAACGCTTCGCCCTCCCCTCAGTAAAAACCCCACAAAGGGGGCGAGGAAGCAAACTCGCAGGCATGAAAAATCTCCTGCCTCTTTGAAAATCCCCTGAAGTGAAATTGGGATTGAGAGGGTATTTCTGCCTCTGCTCACAGGCATTAATCAGCCCGGCTCCACACGGCATGCATCCCAACAACCGCACTCTATCTGAGCACACCCACATGACTCCTCAACAAATGAACACAGACTAAGAAAAAGTCTCAAAGTCACTCCAGAACTTAGACCGAGCCTTTCAGGTGGATGATGTGGCTCCACCAGAGACTTAGAATCTACGCAGCTTTCTGAGAACCTTGACCATAAAAGCATTTTTCCCTGATAGTGTCTGACATGTTTGAAGCTCAGCTCATGGGCTCCCACTGACATCATGAGTGGGGTCACTTTTAGGCCCCGCGCCATTTTCCAGCCATTTCTCATAATAAAGCCATCAGTGTCAGATCTGCTGAGTGCTGCTCATGCTCCATTTGTTTCCCTTCTGAGATGCAGAACTGAGAAAAATGTCAAAATAAACGGCCACAAAAAAACCTGCTTTCACCAGGACGATCCATCAATGCAGCCACCTGACAAGGTCGATTTGAATCTATTCCATTGTGGCAACAGTGTTTTAAAAAATAAATTCAAACATGTTCTCACACTCTGCACATTCATCAGTGTGTCTTAGTGAATACATTATATATGTTTTTATTCTGAGAAAATAACTGCACTCTGTTTAAAACACAAAAATAAAAAGGTTTGCATCGGGTAACTTCTCCTCTTCTGCTGGATATATATGTTTTTAGCGTATTATGCAAAATAGCACAAATATTGATGGATATGCTCGAGGCTCATCACTAAGATTAAAGAATTACAACCATTTTCACCTTTGTTATTTTTAGTGTTAATTAATTTATACAATGTCACATTATTAACAAAGTAACCGAAAACATGAAGTCCCGTTAGCTGCTCTGTAGAAGCAGTGGTGAAGTAAACATGTTTACTTGTGTTGTTTATAAGCACAATGACATGTTTAATGGGTAATGTTTACCATGTTCAACCCCAGACTGTAAATAATGATGGAAAACATTTCAAGTCATTTCACGGTGCCGCCATCTTTTGAAATCATTTGGAGTCTGCACAGTCGTGATCCATGTATGGAGCCACGGTATAAAAGTCCCGGACAAAACTCATAATCAAATCAGTGTCAGCCATACATCCCTTTAACAACATCTAATAACCAAAACACAAACATTTATTTAATGCATATTTAGAATTGTTATATTTGTTCTAGGTCCCATTTGCTAACATGGATGGGGCAGAGTTTATGACCTATACTGCAGCCAGCCACCAGGGGGCAATAAAGATTGTTATGACTATAACTATAGATCTATGAGACCAAACGATGACCGTCACCCTCTCTTGTCACTCAGAATGGGCTGAGGTGTTCAAACAAGGAGGAGGCGGCGCGCTCACCAGGGAACTTTATGGCAAGCGAACCCAGCCCCCTAAAGTCAGTCACGTGACTTTCATTGATATATGGTCTCGTGGATAGGGAGATGAGGGCATCATTCAAGGTAAATACAGTGGTGACGGTCATCGTTCGGTCACATAGATCCATAGTTATTGTCATAACTTACTTTAAGTTGACTTATCTTTGATCTTTGACTGACTGGTTCAAAAAGTTAATCATACAGAGGTTCAATCCCAAGTATTGTTCCTTGATTATTATCATAGATCCCATTTGGGAGCCGTAGTGTCATCCGTCTGTGTATACAGCCAACGGCGTTATCCCTGAAACCCTGAACGCATGTGATGTGTGAAATGTATGAAAACATGTTATTTTCTTTTCTGGAAATGTTCTTTTTTGATTTTATTTCGCAAGGTCCTTACTGCAAGGGGCAAAACTGTACATATTGCTGGGCACAGAAAAGTCAACAAAAGGCATCAATGACTTCTTGGCAAGTGTGACAGATTCCCACACAACACAGATTCCTTTGGGATAAGACAGAGGTGGTTGTTCTATTATTCAACAAACAAGTGATTTCACAGTGAAGATTTCTAAAGAAAACAAATGATGGACAACGTTATCATAGGAAATAGTTTCTCTGTGTAAAGATCTGTGTAAAGAACTCTTCCGAAAAGCTCTCGATACACCACAAAGTGATTAAAGTCACATTGAACACTAAACACAAACATGTGTTTGGTGCCAGCCAGAACATTTGAGACAGTTTCACTTGGAATGAGTCCATTAATAATCACAACGAGATGTGTCCGACGAGGAATGGTTCAGTAACGTCTACGGACAAGTCTTATTCAAAACATGATATTCTGATACAGCACAGAAAAGGATATTTCAGGATTTTATCTTCTTCTTGGGATACAAACGATATTTCATTTGGTGACCTAAGGGCTCCCAATTGTTCTGCTGGAATGCATAATTACGAACAAACTAGTTCCCTTCACTTGTGTTTCGCGATCCCTGAGAACCATATTCAAAATGAAAGAAACCAAAGTCTTGAATAATGAAACACAAGTCCAGCTACAGATAAGCCTTTAAATATTTATAGTGGCCAAAGCATGGGAGTTGAAAACACAGAGCATTAAAAAAATTACTTCAGAGGTAATAATGATGACTCTGAATCGATGATGCTGGGAGAAGCTGGAGGGGTCTGGAGACTTCAGTTGATTAATACCTAATTACTCCTTGGATGTACTGTGAAGACATCCATTGAAATGGGAGGGGAGGAATGGGAGAGCGCTTTCCAAGCTTACTGAAGACGAGCGAGGCCAAGGTGTGGCAGGCAGGTGCAGATCGAGATAAAACAAATGGCCACAGTGATCATTTTTGACTCTTGGCTCCTCTGTATCGTTCAGTTAACCGATGTATGGAAACATTAAACTTAAACAAAACCCTGAATGCCCAAAATGTAAACCAGAGGCTTAAAGTATTCCAGCTTCTCCCTGAACGATGTGTGAATGCATTGAGGATTGTAAGATACTGGGTGTTTACTTAAACAGACAGGGGGATGAAAAAGTTTTGGACATTTTATCATAACTTTGGTTCTGCCTTTCTTAAAACCTTGATGAAAACCCATTTTGAATTAACAACACAAGAGCTGCAAGATGTTAAATGTCACTCTAGTGCTGAATGTTGTAAACTCGAAATGAAAATGTATAAAGCATGAAACTATGGAGGGTAATGTGCAGTAATATTTGGCATTTCATGTTCTTGAATAACGAGGGCACCAGGCATCTGGTTCCCTTCCACTTATCATTTTTCATATTTATGCAATCCCAGCTATAATTTTTATCTTTTTAGATCCATAAGGCCACAGTTTAGAGCAGATAAAAAATGACCTTGAAGTCAAACTAATCATGAAAGTTGGGAACTGTTCCGAATATTGACCCCCCCCCCCCCTCCCCACATTGCTACAGTCCCTGACCATCTGCAGCACTTCTTTTAGATGTTAGTGTTGAACGCAGTTATCTTCTAACTGATGAAAAAGCGATACCCTGGATGATCTTGGGCTTGATACATGAAGAAACTGTAGAAAAATATTGGAACAGGTGTTTTTCTATAGAATAGACACATGCTGATTATCAACAGAGCAGGGACGATGGAACTGGATTTGGACCCCTGTGGAGAGACGCCTCCATCTTTAAGTAATGGTGCCAACCACCAAGGGTGTCATTCAGTTTCAGACCCCCCACAAAGGGCTAAGCAGGGGTCCCTATTGCATAGATTCTGTATAGGGTGTAGCTTTTCACATATGCAGTCACAGTGTTTTGGGCAAATACATGAAATCACTTTTAATTATGTCCGTGTATTATCTGCCCATCAGAATATCCATGGACAAAAAAAAAGTGGTTGGTCTGACTGAAGGTACTCTGTTGGTATAAAAAATAGCCTTTCACTGAGGTCATCAAGTCTCCCGAGTCAGTGTGGATAGGGCCCTCGCCGGGGTCAATGGTCCCAGTGCAATGACAAACTGTGCAGTGCATCGCCCCCTCAGTGAGCCCCCCCCCCTCCCTCAGAGTTCCTCCTTCCTCTTGACAACCTGGTCCCGTCCTCTGAGGCTGCGCATGAAGCCTATGAAGCCTGCCTCCTGTGGACAGAGGAACAGTTGCTGAGTGCACAAAGTTGTACTTATCATCACAGAACTTTAAGTCATTTGTAAGTCTTGAGATGCTTCTTCTAATCTCGTACAAATGAGTCAAACTTTATCTGAACTTGTCCTGACAGTATTGAGATAAGAGATGTAAACATAGAATCTTAATCTTGTTGCCAAGTTGAAGGTCAATCATCTTAGCTCCAAAACCTTCCACCTGTATTATTCTCTGCTGCCAAAGTTCAGGATGAGCTGTGAGTGTGAAAGATGAACAGGGACGTAAAAAAAGACCTAATTTGGCTGTGAACGTTTTTGTTTGGTGACTCAGGAATGTTCTAATATCATATATACTGATATTTCTTGTTGTATGTTTTGAAAGGGTTACGTGATTTCTAATTATTGTCTGTTGTGAATTCTCGTTAAGAAGAATTCTTCTTACAAAGTCTGTGAAGAGCTTTATTTACATTTAAAAGGGAATTACTGATAGGTCAGACATTTAAAATCAATAATCATCATTATCATCAGCAAAAAGCAGACAATACAAAACATTGGACATGTCATCAGTTCTACATTGACGTCTTTGTTAATTTGACAATTTTTGGCAAAACCATATATAATAAAAAAACTGACTGGACATAAGTGAGTAGTCGGCTGTTTGGCTGGAAACCAGTGCTAATGGAGAGATCAGCTGTTGCTATAAATATCTCCGTTAACATACAAATTCCGTCCACTGAAGACATCCACCCTCTTTTTAATGATCAATGAATTTCATCCAAAACAAGGACAAGAAATTGAAATTCTAGCTAAATTGTGTGGGCTTACACAGAGAGTAACATCGGTACAGAGAATGAAAGTAAACATGAGAGCAGGAGAGATGTTTAGTACAACTTACCCCACGATCTCCATTGTACTTGTCCACGAACTTGCCGTAGTTGTAGTGACTGAATGTTGGGTAACCCTCCACGCCTTCCTGCTTACAGAGCTCGTGGCTCTGTCCTTTTGTACAGTCCACAGCAGCGTATACAATCTGAGGAAGAGATAAAAGTGAAGAAGAAGAATGAATGAAGGATAATATAAGAAAGTGCTGGACATTTGTAAGATTTATCAGTAAAACTATATGTATTCTATGTTCTATGTTCAGCATGTCAACATACTAACCAGCAGAAGATAAGAAGTTACCCAATGCAAACCTGTTTATTTTTGTGTTTTAAGGAGAGTTGCAGTTATTGTCTCTGAATAAAAACAAATGTAAGTTCATGAGTCAAGTCTATTTATGCTTTGGCTCACATTCTGTCATTAAATGTCCCTGTTTTATTATTCTATAAAATGATTTTAATTCCCACCCGGTATTTTTATTGTTTGTGTTCAACTTAGTGATTGTTTTTGTATTTAGTTAGCCCTCGCTTTATTTTTTAAAGCAAATAAACTTTATTATAATTGCAGATCAATACTATAAAAAGTACAAAGAGGATTTTAAAAGAGGGTGCAATAGAAAAGTCAATATTTATCCACTTGAAATGGGCATTTACAACAAGGACTTGCACACACTCACTCTTACAAATCTCTACAAAACAAGTCTTGCAGTGGTGTTCTTCCACCAATCAGGTAACATGGTCACACTTTCCCCTTCTGTTCCGAACGCATCACTTTGAATTAGGACCAGTGTTTTTTCAGAAAAATATTGTGTCAGTGAAGTTGACCTTTAACCTTTTCAATATGATATGTGATATTTTTATCCAATCAGACATTTTGCATAAATTCTTCTCATAACTTATTCATGACTTCTTGAAGTATGTGTTGTGTGATGTGGCTGTGACCTTGACGTTTGACCGCTGAGCACCAATTTTTTATCATTTCATTCTGGAGTTCAAGTGGACATAGATGTGATGAAATGCTCTCCGGGCTGTTGCTGATATATTATTGCCTTCAGGAGAAATGGACAGACGTGAGGTCACAGTGACCAACAAACTCCAATCAGTTCATCCAGTTCATTATTCACCAACACCAGCTCTGCGCTCAGTTCCAGTCATCAATCCTGTGGACACTCTCAGTTATAGAGTTAGAATTGTTATTGATGCTATGACCCATCACGAAGAGCAAAGATCTCTCTGGTACGAAAAAGCCCGTTTGAGAAATGCAGGTAAAAGATGTAGACAAACCCAACTCCGGGTTCATTATGAGATTTATAAAGTGAGACATTGGATATAACATGGAGCTTAAACGGTTTAGGCTGACTTTCTTTCTCTGATGTTATAAAACATCAGAGGATCTCTTAATTCACCCTGCAGCATTAGACCTCGCTGAACTGTTCTCGACTAAATCGTACAATGACCATCTTTTTTAAGAATACCATTTTAAGGAAAAGATAAAGTCTGTAACCTCATCTCGGCCAATGGCTGTCTCCGGTGCCTCCCAATGAGACCTGTCTGGACCTCTCAGGGTTCTTTTAAAGGATGCTTTAAGCACATAGCATCAGATAATACACATGTATTTTTTTTTAAGTCAGGGTTTTTTACAGGGGCCACAGACGACTACATGTTATTAAACCTCTTTTGTAAAAAATATAGCCTGGATGCTTCAGTAATAAATAACTAAAGGCCCATATCAAAGCTACCCTTTTTAGGAAAAACTACGAAAAAGTCTCTTGATGCAAAGCAATCTCTTGCTTTTTAGTCTGGATATCACCCACACCACAGCACTGAGATGGCTCTTGTTAAAAGTTTGTAAAGACGTCTGAGTAGTGACGCATAAAAATCGCAGTTTAGGTGTCACAGTATCTCAGTGTAAGATAGCCTACTAGTTTATGAGTATAACTTGGTAATAAAGAATGTGAGAAAACACACGTGAGGTTCCTCAGGTGAGCCTTCTCCAGGTTTGTCCATCTCACATCTACAGCACATGTTCCCCCCTTGTTCAAAATATGGAAATTCTAACATCTCTCACCATAAATAGGCAGATGACACACAACTCAAATAAAGTTGTATAGTCATTTTACCTTTGCTGAGTAATAGTATTGAACAAGTGGGAAATTTGAAATGATTGTTTTTGGCCCCAAAGAAGAATAATAAAGTCAGTGCTCACCTTGAATCCATGACACTAAAATCTATGAACTATGAGAGCATATCCCTCGGTCAAAGCCCAAAAGCCCTTTATTGAACCACATTTAAAGTTCGAACATAACCCTCTTAGCCACTTCAATTTCAACAGCTATATGAAGACAATTTCAAAATCAGCCAAGTACCACCTTCAAAAAAAAACAATAAATAAATAATTCCAGCTATGGCTAAAACTGGGGTGGAGGCATTGAAATAAGTGGAGCATTCCTCTTTAGTCAAACCCTCCAGAGAAGGAGTTGGATAAAGGTGTTTTCTACAACAGTCACTCCTGCATAACAACAACAAAGGAGATTTATGTTATGAGGCTGTTGCATCGATTAGTGACAAGACGCCCAATAAGGCATGAATGCCGCCTTACTGATACATGGCTCACTCTGCTAGTCCCTTTGGACAGCTGATATGTCGCCCTCTCTCAGGGTTCTGAACACTGGAGCATTGAACCTGTCAAAATCGAATAATCATTCCCGGTACATCTGCTTGCTCATGATGAATGAGGAAATGACAGATCTTCTGCGGAAGGTAAACATATTAGACAATTCTCTGCACCTCCTACAATGAAGGGCCTTTCAAAACACAAGTGCTCTTGTTTTGTTTCCCATGCAAATATAAATAATCAAATAGAGAATCTGCATTAGCACCAACTGTTAGATGAGTGCACTGCTGTTGAGTCTTCAGCAGCAAAGACATCTTTGAACACAAAGGGGGGGACAAGGAAAATCTACTACATTTAAGGGGGCAATACAGAGACAATAAAGGGACAGTCCGTGAATCAAGTGCCTTACACTAGGTGTCTGAGTGCTCCCCAACAAAACGATTTCACTGCAAGCTGCGTTTATTCAGCAGGTTTCAGATGTTTGATGTTTAAAAAAGCAAAATAGTCGACAAAAATGTAGCTGACAACACAGTGTCAAATCACTCTACTCTTCCCGGAGCTGGGCAGTTCACCAAGATGTTTACAATGGGAACAAATGTCTTTTTGCATTTGACGACCCCTGAGTTACGACACTGAGATATACAGACAGTAGTTTAAGCAGCAGCAGCACCAACAAGGGACATAATTTAAGTACGGACTCCATCCGACTGCTCAGCCCTGGGTGATCAATCAGAGTAGCTGGGAATTGACAGAACAAAATGAAGTCATAGAGACGCTGCTCTTCAAAGTCCGCAGCCAGTTCCATTATCGATCCATTGTCATGTGACAGGGACCTCACATCCTGACATTGTTCCAATGGCAACATTTCTGATGAGCAGCATATTAGCAGTTGAGTCTCAAGACCTCAGTGTCAAACTGAAGCGAGTTAATCAAACATACTGACAACATGCTCCGTTTTTATTCCTGTATTATAATACAGATGAAGCTGCTATACGAGCTCTTTTAACTTAATAAACATATGAGGTATTGACATAGCAGGGAAATCAGACTTTCGAAAGACAGAAATTGTTTGATAGGTTTTGGTAATAATTTTACTCTTCACTTTTATTTTCTCTTTAAATTAAGTTGACCTGAAGTCTATGTAAAACCAGCTTGCATTTATTCTTGCTCAGGGTCTTGGGCTGACTGAATTGTTTGCTATCAAATCAAAGAAAGTGGTGAGTATATTGTTATATCACTAGTTGTGATTAACCTGAATTAATATTTAATAAAGCTTTTGTTTATGCAGACACTAATGGTAAAAAGTGACGTCTAGCTTGTATATTCCATCTTCCCTGTGTCTGTTGTTGCTCTGCAGCATAGCTTGGCATTGTATTCCCCCCTGTTGATCAGGTTTGGCCAGGAAACGGTTTTGGGCTGAGAAAGTATTGTCCCACATCAGCCAAACCAGGTCACAAGAACTTCTGATTTTATCATGGTGCACACCAGCCCAAAAAGCATTTTTTCCTAATACACAATCAATGGAAAAAGAGTGGCTGTAGAATAGCCAGTAATATTGTCCGAATAAACTTCCATTTAATTGAGTATCTAAATGTGCACTGGGTGCCTGCATCCTGTACAAACTACAAGGGTTAAAGGGTAGAGACTCCATGCTGAGTATTAAATGGCTCATTGCTGAGGCAGCTGACAGCTTGAAGAAACGAGCAGTTCCAACCAATGTGTACCTTTATTGCTGCTATTGATTAGAATCTGGGAAACAGACAAACAGCTCAGAACAAACCCTGTGCACAAGTCCCCATCTGACACAGCACAGAATGTGGAGTTTTAATTGTTTGTGTCTTCAAAGCCGCAGCTAAGCTTGTGTTTGTCTTTGGTAAATGAGGCAGGGGCGGCTAATAGACTGTGATTAACACCAGCCTGGTACAATACACTGGGGCTTGGCTTTATAAATAGAGAGGATTGCCAAGTAAACACATGCCGAGCCTTCAGATCTACTCCTGTTCAAACACAACTTCTAACCTTCACTGGCCACAGGAGGGGAGGACGAGAGGTAAGACACCTGAATCTTCTGCAGTTACACAAACCTCACAGATGAGGGTTCATCTGTTTGGGAGCCTCTTTGGATTTGACCTAGGCCGCTAGATACTGGTTAATTTGTGGTAAGCTGGAGCCAATGCCAGCTGAAAGGGTGAGAGGCGGGGTACACCCTGGATAGTGCATTGCAGGGCCGTACAGTCACAAAACCACCACATTCACACATACAGAAAAAATGTACCTTATCCCCAGACGGGATTCGAACCGGGAACCTTCTATTTTAGAGGCAGTGGTTACAGTGCCACCCATACAACAACATATTACATTTCTGACTGATCTAGACATTTTCGTAAAAAATATTTTTTTCTCCATTATGTTACAGCTGCTTGGAGGCAGGGCTTAGACACGGCTATCTATAAAAAAACTGACTTTTCTTTTTCATACATACATATATATACACATACATATATATACATAAACATACATTATTATATATAAATAAATGACATTAAATTAAAAAAAAGAAGAAATGTTTTATGAATAAGTTAATACATGTGATATTAAGACCAGCATTAATGTATTATCACAGAACAGTCCATATTTAATTTGGGGCTAAAACTACATCTAAGTGTAAAGTATCTCTTTAACGGTAGCTTCAATCATAGCTCCATTGACGATATGTAAAAGCTTATATTTGTTTATTACAGTCTAGTTTTCCAACTGGATAAATCAATAACCCACATGTTTTATATTGTGAAGGATACTGTGTAATTTGAAAGCAGATGTGGAGTGTACATATTTCATTGTTTACTCTAAGAATCAAGGAATCGATGTTGTACAGTTTTCAAGAGTTGTAGCTGAAGTGCAATACTCATATTTGTATAATTTTTTTTTTTCAATTCATCTCTGGAGGTTTATTGCAATTGAGAAATGTTGCAGCGGATTGCCTCAGAAGACGGATGACTAAGTTGTTGAGGAGACGTCACTGTTTTATACCATCTGACATTGATTTTGAAAAATTCCAAACAAATGAAAGAGCAAGATGGCCTGAGCACTATTAGAACTATGTGCGGTTAACATTAAGTGCGTGTGTGTACAAGACTATGTGAGTCACAGAGAAAAATTGAGCCCTGCAGTCAGAGGGCATTAAAAGTGGAGAGCAGGAGTGGGAGGGTGTTGGGACATGAGTCATGAGGGAAAAGGAATAAGAGGGAGTAGGGATGATGGAGGGTAAGGATGAGTGTGTCCTGTTGTGACTGCGTGAACCTCCAATAACCCCAAAGCCCAGAGTGTGCCAGGTTTCTTTCCTTGCCAAGTTTTAATGAATCAGTCAGATGGAGAGAAAACTACTTTTCTTTGAGTTTTCAGAACACCACAGTTATCCTAAGATCTAAGTCAGTGAGTGCAATGAGGCCGCAGGGCCTTCATGCTAATTTCAGACTACCAGTTTATTTTATGAATTTCTCCTCTGACACCTATTGAGCTGTCAAAAAGGACTGACCGCAGAGTACAGAAGTGAATGAATTATTAACTGCACTACATAAAGAATAAAAAGAGTGCCATCTGGTCACTCTGAGGTCTAAAGTGTGGAAATATGCTTGTTTACTTTCTCTCATCACGTTCCGTGAGAAGATTTATATATATTTTTCCCCTTTGAATCAAGTGTTATGCAGCGTTTGATCAGATTCAGTTCATTTGAGCTAAAGGCAATAGTACTGATCGGGGGAGCATGTGTGCTGACACACATGCTAGCCCTAGTTGGCGTCAGCTGTCAATCATGACATCTGAACCCGTTTCTATACCATAAGTTGACAAATTAAATCCAAACTTATTAGAAACATGGACACATGAACATGCATCAGTGTCATAGGAACTAGATAAATGACAGAGACGATCTATGAGAAAAAATAGACCTTTTTGTTTGATTCATGTCCCATCACTAACATGGAGGAGGCAAAGTTTATGATGTATACTGCAGCCAGCCACTAGGAGGCGATGAAGATTGGCTTCATTTTCAGGGTGTCGTCATTGGTGTAAATGAATGTAATCAGCTGAATGTGCAAAAGCAGCACTAACCTTCCGGTCCTCTTTGAAGAGCTCCGCCGCTGTGGTGAAGTGGGGGACAGCGCTTTTACAATGTGGACACCCTGCGAGAGGAGAACACACAGATGGGACATTATTACAGTTCACAATGACACTTTAACACCACGACATCCGGCTTCACATCCTCAACAGCACCACGGCACCGTAATAATGACAAACACGATGCTACTAAAAGGCACACATTTACAGATGCAAATGAAAATAACTTAATCCATAATTTATTTAGTCTCAAACATGTTCATAAAGCACGTGCTGCTGTCACAATCTTGAAGTTATTGAGAGGTTTATGCCACATTAGAGATGGTTCGCTCATATATTATGAGAGACTGTAACTCTCTTTATTGCTGCCATAAACACAACCTCCCAGGAGCTCCCTCTGCTCCAGCATCCATCAGTTTACACTATGTCAATACTTACACAAAAACACCTCTAGGTACCGCAGCTAAATCATGTTTACAGGCAGCAGGTTGTAGCAGGTAACTATTAATCTGTGGGGGAAGATTTTCAGATCCTAGCTACAGCTTACTGAGGACAGGAATATGTGTTGTTGAACTTGCAATCAAGCAGACTGATTGTGGTTGCACCAATGTTTTCCTTTGATTCTCTGTTGGTATTTGAGGCCGTTCGCTTGTCTTGCTCTTCTGCCAAGTGCCCGGCGCTTCGGTTTATTACAATCAAACTGAACGCTGTCAGCAATTGAACTCTTCTGCTGGAAAGGTTAAAAAAACGAAAATCACCGCTTGTGCTGGGAAACAGATTCTCCAAAAGGAAATAAGCAGAGAGTCAGTGGGTGATTGGAAATATGCTTCCATGTGCAGGACTGGGGTGAAATGACTGGTCAATCAGCAGATAATAACAATTCAGACACAAACTGTATTTTTAAATTGATGTGCGCATTACTGCTTGAAGCATCTTCATTTCTTGCAAGCCATCATTAAAGTTTTCCAATGGTCATACATACAAAAGATGTGGGCTAATTTAACACCCATCTCCTCTAACCTACAATACATATCCAACAATTTGTGGACACCCAAATATTATGATCATATATGAAGGTTGATCCTGTCATTCATATCCGTGTGCTTTAATCTACTGTTGTAAGTTGTAACAGCCTCAATTCTTCTGGTTTCACGTTTTATATGCCACAATGCCAAACTCATGTCCTTATTGAGATGTGTAATCAGAAATTATATATTTCAATAGGAATAATTCCACAGCATAATTGTGCACTGGCAGAATTAAGTTAACTTTAAATACATCATTCTTTCATGATCATTTATAGCACTAAATAAATAAACGTGAAAAAATACAATTGAAATAATTATTAAAGTGCAGCTTCATATCAGGTCCTACCTGCCATTGTTTAGAGGGGGACAGGTATGAAGGTGAATTGAGCCTCCCGCTACGGTGGGAAAGAAAGGTGACTGTGAGCCCCCGATAGAGTGAGTTGGGAACTATGTAAGGTTTGCCGAGTTGGTGTGGATTAAATAAAGACAAAAAAAGAATATAGAGCTGGGCATAAGGAGAAGTTGTAGACCGTTATTTCCCACTGCCCAGAAAAGCTGGAGCATGCTACACACTGAGAACAGAGGGTTACAGCTAAGTATACAGATGACAGCAAATTCATTATTTAGTAAATCAATTTAAACCCAAATTTATACAAAGGGACAGACAAAATATAATTGTATGAGTCCTTTCAGGAAGGAGAAGATATGAAAGCATTTAGTTTCAGTTTAATTTCAATAATGCTGATTTGAGGCTAAAAGTTAATAATCCCGACCTCAGTTCTGTCTGAAGAATCTCCAGCCTTGATATCTTAGCAAGCAGCTGTAACTTATCAAATGCTCTATTAGACGCATAGATCCCTCTCTGAAACAGGGAGACAGCAGTGAGCAGGGGGCAGATGGAGTAGGCGGAGTGAAGGGACCACAGTTTGCCGCTGCCTGATGTGCATCTGGAGCGTTTCTTTGTAGAAGGGCGATCCAAAAGGGCCGGATGGAGGCAGCGGCCTGGCCACTGTGCCCTGTCTGGCTTTGAAGCCCTCATCAGACACAAGGGCAAAAAAACTGGGACAAAGGTGTGTGTGTGTGTGTGTGTGTGTGTGTGTGTGTGTGTGTGCGTGCGTATGTGTGTGTGTGTGTGTGTGTGTGTGTGTTGATATATATGCAGGTCGGCTACTCTGTATTCCTTCTGCATCTGTGTTTTGTTTGAGAACTCAGATGAGGACTGTCATAACACCAGGGGCCTACATTTAAAGAAATAATCTTTTCAAAGATGAGTTCAATGACAGAGACTCACCTCTGTCTTTATGGAAATCTCATTTAAAAGAAAAACAGCTCAGTTAGTTGGTGCCAAAGACTTTTCTAAATCCAAAGTTTGAGGTGATGTCAAATGTCCTCAGAGAGCAGATGACTGAATCTTTTGCTCGTGGATTTTTGGATCCTGAAAAGCACAAAAACTTCAACCCGAGCTGGAAATAAACACAACTGACGTATGAGGACTCTTTTCAGTTTGTTTGTAATTCATTTGGATTCACCTTATGTCCATCTGGTGAAAGTGAGTATATTTAGCTTTCTTAGAAAAAAATATCTGGAATCTCTGCTGCTACTCATAGTACAATGGAAACGCTGCCTGCTGCTACTGCAAGTTGAGGAGACTAAAGCACAAAGTAAAATCAAAACAACAAGCTACAAAGGCTAAACTCACAATCTATTTACTTATAGTCATGATTATTTATAACTATTAAATGTTCAACGGAGCTTCAAATGACAATATTGTTCCTCATGGTGTCCACAACTGTAACCAAGCCTTTTTAAGACCTTTTTAATATGACTTGAAATTGAATTTAGGCCCTAACTAGTAAAAGTATAAATTCTAAACTTGCATTTTCTCCCTTTAATAAACTAGCTGGCAGGCCGCCTAGGAAGGCATGGTTAAGTGCATAAATGTAATATTTGTTTTTTTCACGGTTTTCCAGAGTTTTATGTTTTCCCTGACATATGAGGTGGAACTGTGTTTTGCCCTCTTTGTTTTTCTTACAGATCTATTCTCAGTGATGTGAATCATTCCTCCTTCTCCCCATGGTTTAGGTGGAGTTTATAAACCGTGTGTTGAGGAGCTTGGCAGGATGCGCAGAGTTACGTATGCACACTGGTTTAAAACCAGGATATGATCACACCAAGAGAAATGCTGTGATAACAATTGGCTGTGACAACTTAACACACTCAAGATATTTTTATCAGAATAGACAAGAAATGAAATGAATCCACCTAGTGCCACTTACGGATGAGCCGTACAGGAGTGATATCTGACTTTTGAAGAGGGTTAATTAACAGTTGTGTTAAGTATATGTAATGAATTAAGCTCTTACAGGGGGCGTAGAACATGACCAGAGCATGTTTCTTCTTCTTCAGCGCCTCCCGGAAATCCTCTGATCCGAGATGACTAACGCTGGAGGGCTTATCCTCCCAAGACTGCTCAGGTGGAGGTGGAGCTTGGGGACTAGAGACATGAAACACAGCAAAAGCAATATTTATTAAGTATGACAAACCCTGCTTTATATTTACTGTAGGTGGTAACAGTAGCATAAATATAGATACTGAGTAGGCACACAACAGACCTGTTCCGAGTAGTAGATGTGATATAATACTCAGTGAGTGAGACGTCAGCGTTATATAAAATAATGTCTGTTGACCTCTGGCCGCAGACTTTGTCTTTATGGAGTCTGTAATTTCTACAGCTGTAATGATGTCATCCTGACTCCATTTCTTTTCACAATGACCTTTTCCAAAGACAAATCTATTACATGTGGAAGCTAATCAAAGACAAACTAAAGTGAAGCTAAAATATAAAACTACGGCCTTAATATCTGCACTGTAATTGAGTTTGATTTGTTTCTGAATGTGATAACTTTGCAGTTTACAGATAGAAGTAACGATGCGTGTGTGTCGCCTGATAAGTGTGTGACTCACTTGTGCATGAACTCGATGATCTTGTCTTTGCTTCGGAGATGCGGCAGCGTGTATTTCTCCTCACCTTTCTGGAAGTACTTAACAGTTGGGAAACCGGAGATCTTGAAGCGATCCCCCACAGCCTTGCTCACAGTGGTGTCTACGGCTGCTAACGCACCCGGGCTCTAAGAAGAAAAAACAATAGCAAACAGACGGTCAAGTGGAAGTTAAAATGTCCAATTAGACCCATCAAGGTCCCTAAGACGAAATCTTTGCACAACACCAATTACCAACTCTCGTTTTAGAAGGTTCAACCTTTGAAAATGAGCAAGCAAAGCATTTTCTGTATGTAAAAGTGCTGCATTCAAAAACACTAGCAGAGGAGCAAGAAGGAGAAAAATTAATGATGCGTTGGATCTTAAGAGCTCAGGGTGAGAGAGGCTCCGGTCCATCTATATTAGATAACGGCCAGGCTTTGCCATTGACCTCCAGTGCTGGGCAGAGCGCCACAAGGAGAAGATCCAAGCGTCTGGCCGGGGGGACTCTTATGGATGAGATAATTGCAACAGTCACCAGGCTGGAGTTTTACAGGCCCTGCCCCTGGCTTGGGAGAGTTAGATTACCGCAGAGGACATAATGGTGGAGAGGGGAGATGAGGAACACACCCGCCTAATCAGAAACACATTGAGAGTCAGGCTGTCGTTCAGGCTGACTGTGGGGTTACATGCACTGGCCAGGCGCCTTCCGGCCTAGAGGAGGGATTATTATGATCTGTTAATGAGGCACCGCTACACCCACATAGATCTATGTGTTCATCAGAGTGTGAGATGTTAGAAATGGACAAAACAAACAGGCCTATAGACGTGAATGCTGCACAAACACACTGGTATAAACCCTCAAGGACAAGTTATCAAACTTACATCTGCTCCCTTGTTGAGTATTTCAGCAGCTTCATCATATTCTGGCTTCATCTTCTTGCAGTGGCCACACCCTGGAGAGTCAAAACACACATGAGAAGGCGACTGATGACAGATTCCTCAGAATGATATCAATACGGCTATTTAAGAGTTGAAAAAATTCAAAATAGTGTATCTGCCGGGTTATCTGAGGAGAAACAAATATAAAAAGTATTTTTGTAGCCTTTATATACACATTTTAAAATGGTAGAGTGAATTAATTATACATAAAAATTAGAAATCAAAAAGGACATTTTTTTCCCAACTTAAAAAACCTGCAAGGATTGTTAACATTGTTTTATCGCCCATGTCAACTCCAACAATTTTCCTTTTTCACAGTAGACAAAAGATAGGGTTTACGGTCTACAATATTTATATACTGCAGTTTTTATTCAAAAAATATAATAATACTAAAAATCATAACCAATGATATCAGTCTGCTTTCTAAAACAGTCATTAGTGAGAGTAAATAATGTAGATTAGTGAATCACCTCTCAGAGAAATAGCAACTGTACGTATATATGAAGCAATGATTTGCAGAAAACCAACTCTAAGAATCATCTTTAAATCTTTGCCATCTTTGTAAAACATCCATGCAGTTGTCGTTCTGAATTAATTCATCAGCGGCTGCAGTTCTCTGGTGTCTTGCTGCTTCTCCCTCGTTGAGCGGGGGTGGGGGGGGTTTACTGCCACCACGCTGAGACTGGAACTGTAAATGAGATGACAAGAGTCTCTCATGTTCCCCAGGAGAGTTAATTCATGTCTGATTGCTTACTACATTTTAAACTCTCAGGCATGGTGTGTGTGTGTGTGTGTGTGTGTGTGTGTGTTTGTGTGCGTGTATTTGTGTGAAAGCCTGTTGGATAGGCCTGGGAGTAAAGTGAGTGATGACTGCAGCGGAGAAAGAACGAGAGCTAGAGGATAAAGGCAGTTAGAGGGGAAACAGAGCTTGGCAATATGACTGAAATCAATATCATGACTAGTGGTGTGCTTTATCATATTGTTCATGGTAAAACCAATGTAATTTGTACCATCTCACAGCAAGACATAAACAATTTATTGGGTTTCATGGATTAACATCAGAGGCAAGCACGGCAATAACAAGTGTAGAGGAGATCGAAAGTCATGCTGCTGATGGAGGAGTTAGTCCGAAATGGAATGTAGTCACTTTGGTCGTTTGAAAATTGTCTGGTTTCAAACAATATATTAAACAAAACCATAAAAAAGTAAGATTTACATGAAACCACAACAACATTTAAGCAATGTAGAGGACTGTAACAGTTTTACACAAGTCATATTTCATCATCTCATGTAAAAGGAGAGCAGGAGTTCAATGAAAAAGTTGAGGTGAAGTCTCAACATTACATTGGAACTTGACTGCAAAACTAAATCCTTATCAACTTGTTCTATTTGACAGAAACAATTTGTGATCAAGTTCTGTTTAGATACAGATATGATGGCAATCCAAACAGTAAAAAGATTTAAAATCGTCAGACTGTAAACGTAAATTTACAAAACCCAATTTTCTTTCCAAAAATTGCAACATGTTCTTTTGAAAACTAAGACACCTTTACCACAGACACATGCTTCCATTGTACAGTTTATGAATAAATCCTGTTAATTAGTCCTACATAAAATACCGTGTCAATTGAATGAATCATTTCAAATTCATTGAAATGTTTTTTTGTTTCCTATATCATGATTTGGCAATGAATAGATCAATATTCAAAGAAATGTCAGTGTCTCAAAACCTCAACATCAGCCAAACTATTTACTTCTCTGTTCCTTTAACTAGGGGAAAGGGACAAGTTTACTGATGTTGTTCTTCTGTATATCTCTATTATCTAGAGGACATAATGTAAGTGTGTGCACGTGTTTGCTCCGAGCATCACGGATAAAGGCCATGTTTGGTGTTGATGTGTGTTTAATATAGCATAAGCAAACATTTTATTTTTTAATCTAAAATGACTTTGAAACACATAGCCAGTATTGGTCTAACACGTATGTGCACAATTTTTTGTCTTAAGATGTAATGAATAGGTGGTTTGATCAGGGATGAGCAGTGTGTGTATGTGTGTGTGTGTGCGTGCGTGTGTACTCTCATAGTGCCGCTGTGCACAGACGCATGAAACAAACTTGGTACATTTCCAAACATGGTAAATTGCCCTTGTCATAACAGTTCAGGAATTCCTTTCTTCAATACATAATGCAGCGCTGGCGCAGGCTATAAATCAAGTGTGATATGGCTCTTGGAAAAAAATAGAAGCTGCCTCTCTTTCAACTGAACCATTGTGGTGTGTGATCATGTAGATTGTGTTGAGGCTGAACAGAGATGCCGAGTGACTAAAAGGACTTTGTCTGACCCTTCAAAGTGATGAGTAAGAGAGAAAATCAAATGTGTGTCCTGTGCTCTGCATCAGCCTGGTTACGCATTCAGAGCAAGTGGTGCACGAGGGGCATGGTCAGTATGTGTGTCTCTGTGTGTTAAAACACACTCAAATTTTGCTGATTCAGCCCAATTGTAGGGGAGAAAAGATCAGAGAGGAGAACGACCAAACTGGCCATAAAACGCTGTAGCTGCTATAAAAAACGACGTTGGCTAAAAGCTACCACGCCTTGAGTCTTTAGGTTGTTGTGAGGTCATTTTCTCTGTGGCCACTGCAGCTGTAAACTGAGTCAGTGGCTACTCGCTGAGTGGCGAGTCAGGAGGGATGTCAAAATCCCTAAAAACCTAAACATTTAGGGGTCAAACCTTTTCAGCCACATCTTCAGGAAAGATTGTTTCGTTTAGCTGTGGGAGTCTGGTGACAGCGTTCAGTTGCTGGTTGTGCCACCGTAGGTTTGTGCGTAAATACCCACACTGAGTGCTGGTCGGAGGACGTTTAGAATGGCCATGCTGAGAGGTGGACAGAAATGCAAGCTGATGGTGGTGGTTGGGAGAACATTAATCTCACTCTGACAGCAGGGCCATTAAGAAACTGCATTGAAGCAGCAAGGCTGGGCTTTTGTGTTTGTGTGTCTGTGTGTGAGGGAGAGACAGACAGGGATATGCAGTGTAATTGTGTGCAATAAATGTTTGTGTCATTATGATAAAGATAAGTTTGATATGCGTCAGGAGTGTACAGATGTGTGTGTGTGTGTGTACAAGCGTAAAAGACTTGATCCAGCCTGTTTCAGCTGACTGCCCTTGATCTGAGGAGCGTGGGTGAGTGGCTGCTGTCAGCAGGGTGAGTCAACATGCAGGACGAGCGCCTCTGAAGCTGTGACACCACATTGAACTACAGGAAATTTCTCTACACGACATTTCTGACATAGGTAGCTAATAACTACACATCAACTAATGACGGTAAATCATCTCTGCCAGTTTACTCAATAAGATGAGGTGTCGGCTAATACCTAATAGTGATATAAAAGTGAGAGCATGATAATTCATGTCAGTTTTAAAGCAGGATGGATGGTTTAATATAAACCTAATCCTGGAAAAAAAAACTATGAAACAACTATTTTTAAAGAACTTTTCTTCTAAGTTTATTCGTTTAATATATCTGTTCTTTCGTTCGCCTAAAGATTTAATTGGAAATGCTAATTAACCTACATTTAATGCATTTCATACACTCTATGCTAAAGCATCAGAGCTCAGTTATGCACTGTGGTAAAACATGAACACACATCTGATGTAACTAAATGGCTTTGAGCAGGTCATTTTGTGCCAATTATACTTGTGATCAATAGGCTAAGTGGCGTTAAGACATTCGGAAAATGTTTTCCTGAACCAGCTTTCAAAACATGCTCTGCAACTCTGAACTTTTTTACCCCGAGGAGCTGTAAGTGAGAGCGAGTGATACACACAGTTAGGCACTGGAGCTACTTATCGACCAAAAGCTGATCCAAGGGCTTGCATGCAACATTTCTCTCGATCCTGGTTTGTACGTCTTATGCAACGGTTGTTATTACATTCCAAACAGGCTGATCTCATAAACACAATTATGTCACTTGGCTTTCCCAGTTCAATGGATCGTATTTACAGAAATTCCACATTGTGACAGTTTCTTTTCCAGCCAACTGGCAGAAGTCAAGTTTGAAATAAATATTTTAGAGTTTTAGGTGGTGCATTATTATAAGTGGAGGCAGCATGTGCCTCTGCAGTGAGTGAGTGTTAAGGATGTGTTTACATCAATTCAGCCACTGGAGTCTTTCCCTTCAGGGTGGAGTGTAATGCTCCAGGCAACCTGCAGGTATGAAAGCTCTGCAGCAAAGTATCTAATGATATTTTTAAAACAATGAATCATTGGGGTGAAAGCTCGGTGAAGGAGCCTTCTGTTAACCTATTCATTTATTTGTATATTGTGGAGACTGAGATGAGCTTAAAAGGCAGGCGAGGGGGAGGTGAGGTCAGGGGTTAAGAGTTAGACGGAGAAAAATAAAAAAGTATAAGCTCCAGACATTGGTTGCATTCAATTCAGATTGTGTTGTGTAGCTGTTGCACTCAGAGGGCATTTCTAAAACGAGTAAATCTACTATCATGATTTCACAGTTACAGTTAGGTCGCATTTGCAAACTCTCCTCAGGAAAGTTCCCTCACACGCAGGAGAGCTGGACCAGAGCAAAACAATCTGGAACAGGAATAAACAATCAAACCCACTGACAGAATCTGGAATGTTTACAAGTTATTCGTAACAACAGTGGTACTGGGCGAGAGAACACAATGAACGACAGCCATGCTGATGTGAACCATATGGTGATGGATCAGTATTATTTGTGACAATGGACTCAAGAGTGAGTGAGAGATACAATAATCTAAAGTTACTGCACACAGCTTGTCCTTAGGGTTTTCCACAGTCCAGCAATATATTACATTGTCAGAGGCAAAGACTAAAACCTCCTTCTATAGTTTAATGCTGGCTCAACTTCCTGCAATTGGTCCAAAAGTCCCAGCTATCCAAAAGGCCTTTACCACGGCCGACATTTCCCTCACATTTCTTGTCACAATATCCACAACATTATCTCGTCGACAACTCTTTCTTAAGTTGCTACTCTAACTGAGAGTTATAGTGAGCATGAGCAAAACAGAGATGTCATTTCCGTGTCTAAATTACTGCGACTGTGCGAGTGAATGTATTACACACCAGGAAGGAGTGTGAAGCTCTTCTGACACGCTGGTGCACATATTTCACAACTAAAACCATTTTCTCTTTCTGAGGACTATCAATTTGATTAGCGAAAAGTGGGTTGTTAAAGCACAAGGCTGTCAATATTCAAAAATATTTCTCAACTGTCAATACCTTCCATGGAAATACCAATAGTAATGATCAATGAATTGATCCTACTAAGAAGTTATGTTTCTTTTTAAAGAGAAGATCTACTTCTTCAGTGGGATCCGATGAGTTCAAGGCTGAGTTCCATCAACAGTGCAGAGGACTCTGAAGTGCTGATGCAGACAAATGCAATCACTGTTTTTTTTCAAGGGATTTGTTGACAGCAAACATATTGAGCAAGTAGCACAGCCTTAGTGGTTAATGTCTGGAAGACGACCCAAACTAATGCTGTTAATGACTATTCAATTATTTGTGTACTGGGAGGATTGTTGATTAACTAAAAATATATTCAAAAACACTTTTAGAAATTAATTTGACAAAGTATGGCCTGTTTCAGTTTTTTTAAATGGCTGCTTTTGTCTTGTTTTACGTATTTGTAATGTGAATATCTTCTTGGTTTTGGGCTGCAGTTTGAACCAAACCAGTCATTTAACTACATGATTTGGGCTGTGAGTGACTAGTTTTGATATTCATATTTTTAGACTTTAAGCTCTCTATATTACTCACAAGGGGCATAGAACATGATCAGGGCGGCGGGATGTTCCTCCAGGAAGATGTCAAAGGTCTCATCGGTCAGGTGGAAGACTGCGGAGTCCGTCTCCGACCATGGCACCTCAGGGGTCTTTGGCTGCGGGGGCTGAGGGCTGAAACAGGAAGGGGAGACCAGAAAACCCTTTTTTTTTAAGGACATTTAAAAAACAAACAAAACACAACAGACAAATTCCAAACAGACAAATTCCAGTATAAATCCGACACAGCTGTAACACAGACTCCACCCAAACAAAACCATGCACGCGAAACAGCACCGCCTTATTGACAGCACACAATGGTGCAACACCAAGAACGAGTGGACACTGAGGTAAACAAATACATAGTCCCTGCAGTGCTGCGCACATACACACAAGTCATTTAAAAAGACAGGCATATTTACTTTGGTCACTTTTAGGGACAATACATATTTATTTCCTCCAAACTTAACCCTTGACACTTATCATTGACAAAAAAAAACGGAAATCAGTAATGACTTTTTTCCCCGTTAGGACCGGGCTTTGGTCCCCATAAGGTCTACTGGTTCTGACAAGATCAGTGTTTATCCTTGAAAAGGTCCTAGAGAGGTGAAAGAAAAACAAGTAATACACACACAAACCACTTATGCAATCATCTCTCTGGTCTGAGCCAAGACGCTGAAGCCTCATGAGACTGTAATCTCTTATAAAAACACTGTTAAGAAATGTTGCATCTCCTCAAGATACACATCTCTAATCCATATGTCATATATCGAATATATCTCTCTCTAATACAGAAGAGCTCAGCACCAGGGTACATCAGGGACTGAAGCTGCACTCAGGCCTTGATCTTTGGTGGCTCTACTGCAACAGGTTGTGCAGCTCCATCCAGAAATCAAGCAACTACACCACTTGTGCTGTTCTCCATTATGTCTGAGACACTGGTGGACAGCAGTGTCCATTAACTGCCTTGAAACTAGACTCTAGGGTAAGACTGTAAGAATCAGTTTGACGTAGATGATAAGATGCAAAATGGTTAATTAAAAACCAATGACTAAAACATTTGAATAACATGGTTTGAGAATAACAGATTCTATTGTTCCTGTTTTATAAAAATGTTATGATTTTAGGCCACTGAAAACAAATGGAAAGTGAAATTGAGGGGGTAACCATAAAAGCCAAGACAGCTCAATCTGAGAGAAAGAGAAATTTGGGGGAGATAAAAAAAAAAGTCAGAGGCAGCATGCACTACAGAGATAGCCCCATGTTCAAGACATCTCAAAATAAGAATGCAGCCAATCAGACTGTTCTGGAAAAACCTTTCAACACCGTCTACTTCAAAAAACCTTTTAAGCTTTTCTCCATCTGCGGAATCTCCAGATGAAAAAATCCTCTGACTCGACATTTTGCAGATGTGATGAGGGTTCCAGGAGGACAGCCTTTAATCTTTGTACCATAAGGGACTTATTCATTTACATCTCTGAGGTCAGTGCCGTCATAATTCAATTAATTTTTTGGGCAGGAGGAAAGATATATGAAGTTAAACCGAAATGTGTGTTTCAATTTTACCGCAGTTTTCGTCTTAAAAATGAAATTTGAGGAGTAATTATACACAGCATTGAGTCACACGCAACAATTCTGTCAGCCTGATTGCTTAATTGTCAGCCTGCTAACCACTTCTAAATTATACTGCTGGCCCCTGAATAAGCTGAGCAGTAAAAGCTTAGGACTGGGGAGGGAGTTGTTCTGCCTCTGGGCCGGGGAAACTGCTTGAACACATCCTCTGCCTGTCTCGCTCCGCTTCCTGTGATAGCTGTGAGAGCCCTGCTCTGTGCCCTCTGGCTTCAACCCTGTGGACAGCCGTGGCTTTCCTGCCAGGCCCTTAGCACAAGTGGAAAAGAGAGGCGGAGGGGAACGGGACGCAGGGAGAGCCCAGCTGAGGGGAGAGAGAGGGAGCGAGGGAGTCGCGGGAGGAGAGACCGTGAGCCAAGATGAGAAAGAAAAACAAGACATGAGCAGAGCAGGTGTAGATTGATGAGACCATGCCAAGGTGAGTGAGGGTGAATAGAGGCAGGGAAAGGCATGATGATGAATACAGAAAGATAAGGTGATATCTAGGCATGAGTATTGTTGACCTGTTAACTGTAGTGGCCCTTTTTCTTATTTAAAAAACTACAAATTGAAACTTAATCAAATTATATTTTGTCACGTGTACTTCATATTAATTACAGTTCATTCTTTTTCACAGATTTGTAGATTAAAATGTGATTTATGAACTAAATAAAATAGAAATTTTCTGCTGCTGAATCCACTCCTGTTCTGGCATGATGTAATATTGAATTCCTGAATGACACTTTAAATGACTAATGATTTCATATTACTATGAACGCATCCAAAACAATCAGCAGGCTGATGGTTCATTTAATCCAGCTTTTATCACCGGTCCTCAGTGATGTCAGACATTGAAAGTGAGATGTACAAGCGGTTTATTTATCCGAGTAGAGAGAGTGTAGTCTGAAAGCTCTGCTTTTTTACTTTGGACACAAACATATTGAATTCAGTGCATGCTAAAGGCATCTTGAGAGGGTCAAAGTGATTAGGACCATACTCACTTCTTCATCCAGTCAGCGATATCCTTGGCTGTAGCTCCGTAGTTTTCATAGAGGTGAAGGAATTTCCCCTTCCTGAAAAACAACAGAGAACAAGGTGCTCTCTAACCATCTGTCAGCAATTGACACAACTATGCTTTAGTAATGATTAAAAAGTCAAAAACACTGCTAATATGGTAACTGTCTTTTAAAAGAAAACCCCAATTTGATACTTAAATGATTATAATCGTACATTTTTAATTGAAGGAATATTTTTTTTTAATCCTACTTTTCCTTATTATAAGGTCGCTACATGTAGGATTTAAAGGTGGGTCTGAGAAGCTTGTTCGTTTGTGGTTAACAGCTGCTATAGTCAGCTTAAATAGAATAAATAGAGTACATTTCCCACTTTTTAAGCATAATACACTTTAAATTACACATTGACCCAGATAATGTATGTTTGTGTAGCAGCTCAGATCTGGAGCTACGAGGCTAATTGCAACACAAGAATAAAGTGATAAATAACCCAGTCAACATAAGCAGGTGGAGCAGATAATGCTGCTATGGTGGTTTGTGGTTTCTATTATGTTTTTTTTTTCACCATTAAATCAGAGTTGCACTATGAATCCATAGTTGGTGCTGTTCAAAGCTGACATTCAAAACATCAACCATCTTTCAAATCCTAAAAAACAGCTCTAAACCAAAAAGAGACGTTTCATGAAGGGGGGGAAAAGGCAGGCTTAAACGTCAGCAAGGATTGATACTCCCTCCGCTGTCTTGTATTTTTATGTCTTAAGCTTAAACATTCGTATAAGAAAAGCCAGTAACCCGATTTAATGCATTTGAAATGATCTGGAAGCATCTGCTCTGCCTAAAAAGCTGAAAAGATTCAAAACATAAGAAGGAGATTTTCTTCATAGAAATGACTATCGCCTCTATTCGCTGTGACTAAATGAAAGCTGGAAAGCAAATGTGTTGGCTCAGCCCAGCGCCGAAGGATCAGTGTCGGTAGTCCCTGGCTGCGGGCAGCGCGATTGTGCTGAAGACGACCGCCGCTCCAGCTCCAGAGATACACTGTGGACACTATTAAAGGTGATGCGTGAATACACACGCTGGATTCAGAGCTGCAAACTTGCATTTTAAGTGAACCAACTGCTGTGGCGAAGAGCTGCTGCTTTGAATTCAATCAGTGTGATTTATGACCAACTCTATATTTACTTGCTTTATCTCTGCCACTGCGAAGTACACGAAAACCTTGTAAAATCAAGTGGAGGAAATTTTAAATAAATGTCCCACGCTTGACAGTCTTGAACATTTTGCTCTTAAAGGACACAGCAAGAACAAAGAAGCTGTTTCATTTTAAATTGTTTATTTAATTGGTAGAAAGTGGACGTGCAGTGCAGCTACGTTGGGCAGGAGGGTTCTTAATCTGCGGGACAGTAAAGGCAAAAGACCTTGAATACCAGGTCTTACAGCGGGTGCAGCGGTGAGATAACTCCGGCGGCGTTGATGCTGATTTACCCTTCAGTGATTAGCTGCCGTTTATCAGTGAGGGGCTCATTACTGAAGCCAATGGGCTCGGATAGTCGTTAGCTTGCCCTGCACTGACATTAATGTGCTCCCAGCTAACAGACTGGCTCTGGCTCAGCTACACACGACCGCAGTGCACGGAATGTGTGCTCACATTCACACAATACACACACACACACACATAGGCGCGCACACACAAGATGAACTGCACACACACCAACTAACCACAGAGGCACTTAATCAGTCCCGGTCTAATTAAAAGGCCAGACTGGAATGAGAGAGTGTTTAATGTGAAAATGGGGTTGATAAAGCCGGTTCAGGAGGAATAAGAAGCAGACAACAGAGATAACCAGCTACACAGCGCACACTTAACAACACTGTGAATATGAGCACAGTGCAGGGACGCTGTTGCTGAGGGGGGTCTGCTTTAACAAACACCATCAGTCACACTCCCAGCCTCTACTGTTTATATAGCTACAAGCTAAGTGTGCATGGAGTCTGTATGCATATTTAAACTTAACAGCAAACTGAAGCGATCAGATTACCAACTGCAGAAATGTCCTCCAAATGCTCAAATACAAATGCAGCTGCCAAGTACTAAATCAATGTCGCATGTGACCATAAGGGGTTCTTGAGGATGGAGAAAACTTTGGTGCTGTACATTAAGGCTTTTACTTAGTCGGAAGCATTAATAAGTAAAACTGCTGACTCGTTTTGAGTTGTTAAGCAGACAAGAGCTCTGTGTGCACAAAATGCATCCTCTCCAATTGTTTCAATGGGGCAGCTGTACAGGCACAGCTGGTTCCTAAGGTAGAGGGCTCTGGGGAAAATAACAGGCTCCCTAAGTATGAAGTTAAACTTTGCTAACAATTTAAAGTGTTGTCTCAGACAAAGCATTGCAATAGCCAGTCCAAAATGCTCATTATGTCTAAATAACACCACAAAGGCGTAAGATATTCAGTATTATTATTTTATTTTAAATTAAAGATAAAGAAAAATGCAATTAACTAAAACTAAGAGGATGGAACCAGCCTTTTTCAAAAAGTGAATTCCTTGAACAATCAATTATCTGTAGGTGCTTATGTCAACAAATTGTCTCAGCTCTACTTAAAGCCAACTATACAGCACCAGCTGTGTGTTTATCTCCTCTGATGATGGCACTGAGCTGCTACAAGAATCCTTGCCTCTCTCCTGTTAGTTTACTTTTTCAAAGGGAGTGCCAGAGGATCTCAAAGCTCATCAGATCTTTCTTCTTTCCACCTGTTAGAAGCGAGTTCTGAACCTTGACGGTCATCTTTACAAGCTTCAAGACAGCTGCCATCATGTCAGCTGGTATTCAAGAGGCCTGGACTGCAGTTCCTGTTTGAAGTTAGCCACTCTCATGTTCGAGCCTTGGAAGAGAGGAATGAGCCTAAAGTGAGACGGATGAGAGGACTCGACTCACTCAAAGTAGCAGAAGGTCGGGTAGCCTTTGACGTTGTACTCTTGCTTGAGGCCATCAAACTCAGCCGGGTGCACATTCATCCCCGCCAGTATCTTCAAAAACAAAACAAAGGGGAAAAAGGAGAATGGGTTGTCAGGGAGGTAAAGAAAAAATGGAGGACAGACAACAAAGGGAAAGGACATTCAACATCAAACAGATTTGTCTTGATCGATGGGCTCTAGTATAAAAAGATTGATTATTCAAAGTTTGAAAAGAGATAGAGTAAATGAATGTTGGTGAGTGTTATCTATTAAAATACCTTGTGATCAACATGTCATACAAGTTATACACAGAAAACGACAAATTCACTTCAGCCATATTGAAATAAGCGGACACCTGATTTCAGACATGACACAACATAAATAGTGTAAACTTTGCATTTGAATGTATTTTGGTTATTTTATCACCAAATGCCTGTGATTAGCCTCAGGATTTCATGTCTATAGCTACACTAGTCGTCGTGACACTTTTGGATGGATTAAAAGATACATGGCTGCCATTTACTGAGATACTGCTATTGCTAGCATCTTACTCTCACCCTTACTTTGAATGGCAATTAATTTTAGTATGTTAACTTGCTGGCGAGCCAATCAATTAAGGTTCACATTATGATGTAACTTTGAAAAAATGTGCGTAGATAACATCAGTGTGTAAACTTGCACGCCACCTCAGAATATAAGCATGCTAACTTGCTAATGGTGCCTTTACGTTGACTTAGTGAGGCGTTTTTCTGGTTAAGATTAAGTTAAGTTTAACATGACAACAATCCAGCCATTAGATCTGGATGTATTTTGTCATGTATTGTACATGTTAATGGGCAACTGGAACTTATAATCATAGGTAGTTGAGTTGTATTTCACTCTGACTGAACATAGAGAGATAGGCAGCAAGAAACATCAAGTGTTTTGCCTGTCGAAACTAGATTTTCTTTAAAGAGAAGAAACTCTTTTGCATTAGGGCATTCACTGTCCAGTGATGTGAGAAAATGATGGGAAGTTTTATTGAGATGCGATGATTCAGTCCTAAAATACATCCTGAGTAAGAGTCAGCCTCAGATACAGTTACAGCTAGAGGCGCTGACAGACTTAACAATGAAAAATCCAATACCTGCACCACAGCTTGTGGGGGAGTAAATGATGACTACATGGAGATATTCTTCTACGTTGACAATGCTGTGATATAAATCTAACAACTACAACTTTGCAGGTTTCCTCTAAAATAATATTGTACATCTCCCTGTTCATGACAAAAATATCTCATGGCATCTCAATGATTCATAACAAGCTCTCTGTGCCTTCTCTACCTACTTAAAATTGACAGGGTACTTCAACAATATCTCTGTTATGTAATATGTGTCCAAGATAAAGATAATACAGAATAAACAACAACAAATTCAAACACAAATGAAAGAATCAAAGCCACCCCTAATATTAAGTTGTGAGAACGGTTTCATCCTGGCAAGACACAAAAAATCTCTACACCTTCCTCAATCCATAAAAGTGAGGCGAGAAATGTGCTCACAGGTTTACAGCTTGGCTGACTCAGTATTCCAACCTTTCACGGCTCAGCTGCACTGTTAATCTCTGAAGTAAGAGTCATACGCCCAAAAACGTATTACACATACACACACACACACCTTAAATCATAACCATTGTCTTATGGTCAAAACAAACATGCAGACGTCTTCTGGTGATTGAGGAGAAGTGTTTATGAGCACAAAAGATTTGTTTCACGAGATGATCAGAGGCCTTTGGATGCTTTTGTGTAGTGCTGTTAAAATCTATTTCAACAGCTGGGAACTGAGCATGACCTCACACACCAGCCCAATCAGGTTTGCTTGCTATTGTTAAACTGTGTTTGCAAACTAACAACACAGGCCGTTACGAACCCATGAGACCAGGCAGCAAAATGTGACGAAAACAAGAAAAGTTCGGGAGTAGACACAAAGTCCGGGCAGACTAAACTGACATTTAATCTATATGTGGGTTGTAAACTGCAGCTGGAAGCCCTTAAATGTGGCTGCAGGTGCCCGGTGAAAAACCAAACTCATTTAATATGGACACTGATTATAGATCTCTTCAATTCTATAAAGCACCAAATTCATTAAAGCCAGATTGGTGGGGAAGATTGGTGGACTTTTGAAAGAACTACTGCAGTAGCTCTGGTAAGTCGATGCAAACCAAAACACAGATTAAGTATAAATATCTGGTCCAGCAGAAAGAGGATTAGGGCTTCTGCATTGCCTCAAAAGTCCACCCGAGTTATTATTATCCGGCTGCACCAAAAAATATGGCGCACGAGTTGCTGAGGTGTTTGACTTGTGAGACATTTGGAGGAAATACAAGCAAGGATATCTTTCATTTAGGATCAGGCTATTAGACTATTGCAGGTTGACAAATAACCATCCAGGCATTAAATGCTGACCATCTCATCTAATCTGCTTCACGTCTACCTAAGATAAAGAAGTTATTGCGATGTGAACAATGACCATGGGTCAAAGAGGAAGATTCATTAGACTTACATATTTTCCTTTTGTTTCTGTGGCTGCTTGCTGGAAGATGGGCTGCATTCTCTTACATACGCCACACCCTGCAATAAAAAAATACAAGACAGTGCTAACAGATGTTATCACAAAAGAGCCAAGTGGTAACAAAAACTTGCGTCAATACGACTTTTAAAGGATTTCCCATCTTCCGCTATAGAAAATGTTTTTGGTCAATCATCTGTACCGAGAACAACACACAGAAGAGCTCATGTAATGTTTTTACTACTGAGCAAGAATAAGAGACAAGACAATTAGCCCTCGTTCTTTAAGTGTTGTTGAGATAATCAGTCGGCTGGCACTCAGCAGTTATTGATTAGTTAATTGTTTAAGCCGTTGAAAAATGTCACTGGATGTTTCCAGTTTTACAGATGTGAGGATTAGCTGTTTATTATTCTGCTTTAAATAATTGTGAATGGAATGTTGATTGAACAAAACAAGCGATTCAAACATGTTGAACTTTGAGCTTTGGTGAAAGATGATTGAATTATTGCAACAATTTCTTGGAAAAGAGAATGATAAGTCAGTAATCAAAATAGTCATTGTCTGAAGTCCTATCCCCGATGATAAATCTGTGCACTATATTCAAAGAGTGTGTTGCCAGGTAAGATGAATGTAACCTCATCACAATATTGTGTAGAATTACCAGATATAACCCAGTTTATAGATCTTATTCACATGCTGTACACTCTCTTCAAAGGAGGCATCTTATTGCATATTTTTTCAACAATAATATCTGCTGTCAATTTCCCCAGATGAACTGTCTACTCATCATAACACTCAAATCAGTCTATCAGCTGCTGTGATAATAAAGAGACTCACAGGGAGCGTAGAACATCATGAGGATCGGCCTCTCCTCCTTCTTCAGCAGCTTCCTGAAGTCCTTAAAAAGAGAAAGAGAGAATGAGGAAGAACATGAAAGATATTTTATTATTTATGAACAAAATATATTTGCACTTCATTAAATGAAGGAAAGAAACATCGCTACTCTTGATTAAAGCCCAGTGACAAAGATGACCACAAAGAGCTTGATTCCTCAGACAGCTCGCTGCAGGGTAGTGTCTTAGTTTTATACAGAGCTTTAAAATAACTCAGGGCACCATATTTAATTTTTTTTATAATGAAAAGAAAAATGAAAAATACAAACAAATGCATAAACAGATGATAAAAACAGACCACAGACACAACCCATGTAGCCCATCACCTGGATCCAGGCCCCTAATTTGAATTGAATATTTTCGTGAAAGGTTTTTGAGGTTTATTGAGAGTGGATACCAAACCCCTACCACTGATTCCATCGCTACATGGACTCGAGCCATGTCCGGATACATCAGAACCACAGCAAGAGAAGAGAGGGAGTTGGGAGGCTTACGACACGTGGCAACAGATAATTAATTAAAATGAGGCCCTCATTTGAAGAGTAAAGTGTAATGGGCTTGATTTCAAACACTTTTGAGAGGTTAGAGGCCACCGTCTTTCAGAATCGGAACACTGCTGCACACACACAGATCATACGGAAGTAACTACAAATTGCTGTAATGGGAGAAATAATACATCAGGGTCAGCAGCAACCCTCCCTCTTTGCTTCAATAGTTTCTCAACTGTTAAGTAGACTTTAGTAGACGGGAAAAAATTATCATGACAGCTGGTAGACCAGCCCCCATACCAGATTCTACTCCTTATCATCCCCTTTATGAGCTCATCTACTTCCTAAAAAACCCACATTCAGCAGAATCGTTTGTTGACACGTTCAACAAGCCTCCAGGCACGAGTGCATGGGCAGGTAAAAACAGTGAGGAGTGCTGCTCATTAAACTAAAGGGCCTTCAAAATGCAGTACATCTATCATTTATGAGTGCCTTAGCTTGTCAGGCTATAGGAGAATGTGTTGGGGAGGTTTGAAACGAGCGCCATGATTTGACCCTGCTGCATGAGAGCTGTCTTAAGATGTACTTTGGGTGTAAGGACAGACTTCATTAACTATACTCTGTGCGGCCCTTTGATGATGAAGCCCAGATACGTTGCTTTTTTTTGCAGGGTTTTGTGTTGCCGGTGTGGACAGGTTGCTGTGTCAGCCTCGCTGATTTAACCCTCAACAGGACAGATGAAGAGAGGTGGATCCTGCATCGCATTAACTGTTATCTCGCTGTGTCATCTTCTAATTACAGAGATAGTAAAGCTGGGCGTGAACTGTACGACTTTAGAAATGTTGTTTGTTGCGATACCTAGGCACATAGGACTAATCATCTGGCCACGATTGGACTGCTACACACTGTATGTCGCTGTTAGCTCCTCTGGACCTGTCTTTATTGTTAAAGAAGAAGCCGAAGAAGAAGATTGTTTGCTAACAGTGATAACAAGGGAGAAACACGCTGCTCTGTATGTGCCATTCTGTGTAGGAAAACGTCAATGACACACAAAAAAGGAGCATACATGGACTAGCTTGCACACTGATCGCTAGCTACACTCTGATTACTGTACTGCAAGAACCCCTTTCTCTCCCAATTTTAGTTTTTCATTTTCATTGTGTTTTGCCATTTCCCGCAGAAAATTGAGAAAAAAAAGAGGCAGAGTTTGCGGAATAGACTCGTAAGAAATTCATCCGATCATCCAAACGTCCGTCAAGTGTAAGACAAGTTAAAATTGCAAATTTTTCAATATTGTGCATGATGTCTCTAAATTAATCGTGCAGGGGACGATTTTTTACATTTTTTCCAAAGCCCAAAAGGTCTTTGGTCTGTACTTACTTTCTCCGTCTCTATGTGGACGATATCTTTTGCCTCAGGGTTCTCCTCCCACAGTGGGGGCCCTGATGGGTCCTTCAGGAACGAAACCATGGACTGAAAAAGTGAAAGAAAAAAAACAGAGATTCTTATCAAAGGCAACTCTAACGTTAATTATTCCGCGAAAAATTATGATGGCAGATGATGAGTTACACGTTTGTTGAAGAAGTCACTCAGTGCCGGATGGAAGCTCATCTTTACCAACGTGTTTGCTCACCCATGATGTGTGAGAGCTATTTCAGGACCTGCAAGTGTCTGTTAATGGGCTCGGTAACACGCCTTGTAAATATATTGAACCATATGTCTGCAGAGGCTGGAGATAATTCATTATGGCAGCACTAAAACAATGCGGAGAATTATTGAATGATTAGGACGTTATTGTTGAGATTACTCTGAAATGGGTTGAACTGAGACTTTGGGTGTGTTATTATTTTAGAGGCCTTTCTAACTGTCAGAAAATAAATAGGGTTGAACAAAGTAGAAAAAATAAAAAGAGCAACAGCTGTCAATAGTCCTTATTGATTTCTCTAAAACAAGTAAATTCAAACAGAAAAAAAGTCATACTACACATGTTATCAATCTGTTTTCAATTTAAGTCACAAATTGATTTAGGATTTTTTTTAAATCACAAGACTACAATTCTGTAGCTATTTTAAGTAAGAATAACTTTATAATAACATGTATGTTGAGTGATTTATCTCAGCATACAAGTCTGTATCTGTCCTTTTTATACTACATCATAGTCTTTGGTCTACGTCTTTGGTTTACAGCTGCGAATCAACTTTTCAGATTTGTAACCCATTTACTTTTGGTCAAATTTTCCTGAACAGTTAAAAACTAGGTACACAAACCCGCACAAAATCTGCCCCATGTTGGTGGAAAAGGAGTTGAACCTAAAGATCAAGCAGCCAGAACGCTGTATCAGACTCTGTGAAGAAAATCCCAAAACAGAAAGAGCCACTGTGGTGCACGTGAGCTGAAGATGCATGCAGAGAGATTGCAGGGTTAAGTTGAGCACTGACCTTGAAGGTAGCAGGCCTGTTGTACTCAATGTGAAACGTCCCGTCTCTGCAAGACAAAACAGACAGTGCTCACAACAGCAGGAGTAAATAACAGTGAGAAGCATGGCTCTTAAGCTGCGAACATTGTATTACTTTCCAAAAAGCAGTGAAGTGTGTTGAAATGTGTCTGACAGCCAGATGAGTTTCTGGCTACTCACTTGTAATGTAGCAGGTCCGCTCCGGCACGTTTGGAGCTTGGGTCCACCTTCACTTTCTTACAGAGCTTACGACCCTCTGTATCTCTAAAAAAGATTAAAAAGAGGGATACAAAAAAGTTTACAAAAGGAACTGTTAAAATATGGTACAAATCTTACAATACATACTTAATTATCCATTATTACTTAATGAATTATTGACATTTTTAGTAAATGAAACATTTAGTTTATTTTGTCCTTTTCCCAAAGTCCTGCCTTATCTACATTTACGCTCCTCGTTGATGGTGTAGATATCTGCCTAAAGCAAATGTTCTGTCTGGGAAAAATGTTGTTGGCATCGTTACATAATAAACATAATTACATAATTTCCTCTGTTCAATAACTAATTATTAAATTCCTTGTTTTGCAGCCTCTATTCATATATTCAGTGCTTGTATTATGTACTTAATCATGTTTAAAAACATGCTTTGCCAACAGGGTTTATCTTGGTCACAATGAATTTAGAAAGGAAATGTATGCTGCATGAAGACAAAGTGCATTACCATCCCCTCAGATCAGTCTAATCACGTGTACCGTGTTGTATAAATATAAACAGGGCTCCCGGCTCCATTTATTAGTTGCTCCGGTATGCATACACAAACACAAACATATGCAATGGGAATACAATGTTGATTACAACCTAAACCGACAGGGTGTCAGTACACAAAGCCCTCTGTTGGATAGGGGCTCATTTCTGTAATTGAAAGAGGGCTGTAGTTGGAAAGGAAATAAATATGCATCCAGCCACCTACACATATTTCACACTCGATACAATGAGGCACTATCAGCAGCATGAAGCACTGTTCCTCTTATGTTGTACAGAGGCACAGTAAATATGTATTTATTTGAGTAATAATATGGAGAGAGAGCCTTACACTAGCAAATTCAAAGAGGTGGAATTCAATTATGGCCCAACAGAGAACAGAATATATGTCCAGTCCAGTGTATTTTGCATTATGTGAGGGCAGGTAAATCTTTGAGCACACGTATAGACGGACAATATTTTAAGCGATGGCTGTGTGCTTAATGCCATAAACTGCTGACTCATGAAGGCAGATGGCACCGGTCAGGGCACACCAGGAGCAGATGTGACCTCGACATTTATTGGGACATGATGTGCAGTCATCCAATTCAAAACCAGGCTGCTGCTCCCAATCCCTGAAACACGGCCACAAGTAACACAGTGCACACACATACAGAGGATCTCAAAACTATCATGTCAAGGGAAACTTAGTAAACATTCGATAAAGGATCCTTGTTATTCTATCCAAATGATT